>NC_069716.1:2485602-2685602 GCF_027358585.1 Pangasianodon hypophthalmus
TAATCAAGAAATAGAATAGAATTAAATATTATTAGAGTTATTTTAATTATTTTATGTATAATAATAATAATAATAATAATAATAATAATAATAATATTTTTTCTAAAATGCTTAAAATGTGTGTATGTTGTGTTGTGTGTGTGTGTGTTTATTAGTAAGTTATTATCACACTTGAAAACAACTCCAAAACTCACAAATTACTCTCCGTAATCTTAGTTTTACATTAATGTATTATATATTTTGAATTATTTTGTTATTACAGGGAATAGGATTAAGGCGTATTTACATCAACTACACATTTTTCCTGTGTGTGTGTGTGTGTGTGTGTGTGTGTGTGTGTGTGTGTGCCAACAACAGAGCACTCGGCGGTAAAATTCCTGCGTCCTCGCTCCTCTTCTTTTTGACAGCGATCCCCCCAGCAGTGTGGCACGACGCGAGAGGAGGCCATGTTTCGGCCCCAGCGGTGGCCTGTGTTTTATTTCCATTGTGGAGAGGTAAAGTGTTTCATGGCCAATTAGCCTTCACTCTGACAGATGTGAAAATGAGTCTTCGGAGCGTGTTTGTTTATACAATAGATGTGTATTTTTCTCATCTCTCACTGTCAGATCGTTTCCAGAAGACACTCTTCAAGGACGATCTGTGGACTGTGACAAAGCGCCGAAGCCAGAGAGGGAGTTATCATCACTCATGACACATTATTATTAGTGTGTACTTTTTGCCCTGGTGGTCTAATAAAGTAGAGACTCTGTTAAACACTAAACGCTAATTGCTCATGAAGAAGTGTGTGCAATACACAAGTGATTTAAAGTTTATGTGTTTATAAAGCTCATGTATGATCCTGTATGATCCTGTATGTGGCTGTAGAGAGTGTAAACAATATACAGAATTTCTACATGAAAATACAAAAAGGAGTCATTAATATGAATAAACTGAATCATTTTGCTGTAAGTGAATAAATGATAATAATTCTATGCTGAGTTTATTAGACATACTGATCTAATTATTAAGTCTTTAGGTTTTATATGTTTAAAAAAGGAGCCCACAAACTCAGTATTCATCATTAAAGGGAAAAAAGAAGAAAAAAATGAATAGAAAGTGTGCATATACAGTAGTCCTACACTGTGTGTATTAAGAGTGTATGATGTGAAAAAATATCATGATATTTAAAATATGAAAATACTTATGTCACACACTGATTTTAATTACTGACAGTAAATTATATAAAAAGTCAGTGAAGAGCTACTTTATATTTGATGAACCTAAAAAAAAAAAAAAAAAAGGTGGCATGTACAAAAGTTTTGGCACCCTACTACACCCACTTAGTAACCCCTTTTAGCAGATATCACAGCTTGCATATTTTTTTTTTTAATCCAGCTCGACATCTTTCTATTTTCTATTCTTGTTTTAGGAGTTTTTAATTACTCCTTGCAGAATGTTTCTCATTCTGAGGTAGATTTTGAGGTATGTTTTGTCCTGTTATAGAAGCCAGTCTTCCACAGTTCCCCTTAACTGGCATTTCTTTATGACGTTTCAGACAGTGGAAATTGCTTTGATATCTTGTTATAGCCTTCATCTGCTTTGCAGGCATTTATTAGCTTCATTTTCAGATCGGTAGTCAGCTGTTAAAGGAGCCCATGACTGAGTGTTAGCACAAGGTTTGAAGAGTCAGAGAATCTATTCCACTCTGGATTTCTTATTCCTAACGAGTCCTAACGAGTCCTAATGAGTCGATTTAGGCCTAATAATTAATTAAGTTTTGAGACTTTACAATTGGATGGGTGTCCAAACTTATGCACAGACCCTAATTTTATTTATTTATTTGTCTATTTTTAAAGTTCATCAAATATAAAGTAGCTGCGTATTAACATTTGCAGAAAATGTTTTTTAATAGTCAGCTACAGATGTTGTGTTTAGTTTTCACTTTTTCACTAAATAAATAAATAAAATAAACAAAGATGACATTTGTCCAGGAGTGCCTAAACTTTTGCACACTCTTTGTATTCTCAGAAAGCATGGGTGCAGTGAATCAAGTAGCTCATTACTTTCCATCCCTGCAAATATATTATTATACATTGCAAAAATGACGTCTTAGCAAGTGAAAATATTTTGAATACAGTCAAATGTATCTAGTTTTTCCTATTATAAGGTTACAGTAAAGTAAACATAAGATTATTAATCCTATTTCTAGACATTTTTACTCGTTTCAAGCCTTTTTCATGTCTTGTTCTAGCGGCAGATAATTTTGCTAACTTTAAGCACCTGTTTCTAGAAAGAAGCAAAATTGTCTGCCACTAGCATAAGAAAATTTAAAGTTTAAAATTAGCCAAATAGTTGAATGTAATGATGTTTGAAAATACATGGAGTAGAAAGTAGAGTGTTGCTTTTTTGAAATGTAGGAAGTCAGATGTATTAGATGGAAGAAAATCTCAAGTACAGATACTTAAAAATAAATTTAATTACAGTAATGATGAACTTCTACTTTATTACTTTCCACCTCTGCATACGTGCAAGGCAATAATTATAAAGTTGACTGTAGAAGAAAAAAATATATTATAACAACTTCTCTTTGGAAGCACACATTGGCTCATGTTTTCCTGTAGATGGAAACGTGTCTAGTGGCCTAATTAGAGGTCGAAGTTCATAAAGCACACGCTCGTGGCCTTTTCTGAACCCGAGCTGATCTGTATCCTTTATAGTCCTGCACAAAAAGCTTCTATGGATGCACTGTGAGTCATTATTACAGCCTTATTAGCTTATCTGAGCCTCCTGACCTGCTCTGCGTGATGGAGAACCACAGCGGAGGAGAAAAGCACGTGTCCATCTGCTTTCCAACACAGGAAATCTGATGATCTCTACTAATAAGCAACATCCTTCATATGACCAATAAAACGTCGCTAATCATATTTCCTAGAATTAATTTCTAAACATCATTTTTTTTTGTTGTTGCTCGAGTGGAATAATCTAATGCAGGTCAGCGTGCTTCCATGTTTAACCCTGTAATCAGAGGACGAGGGATTTTGTTTGGACGATTTTAGCAAAGCACTGATCTTTTGAAAATATGTAATAACCGCTCGTACCTCAGCCTGTAATCACGGCCTCTCGTCTATCCAGTAGCGTTATTAGGGAAAAAAAAAACAGAAAAAAAAGATCATGCTGAATAATTATGGCTCGGAGCTGAAGGGGCCAGCTGACAGCTGCTAGGGAACGTCGGAGCAGATCGTAGTGGAGACACTGAAATCACGGTAATCACATGTTTTATAGATTTTTGTTTTATGTATTTTAAAAAATGTAAATTACTAAAATCAGAGAGCACACTGATTGGAAGATAGATGTTGCTGGGTGACCAGTCAGAGTCAGGCTCGTCCCTACAGTGTGTCACATGCAGCATCATTTTGAAGAGATTAAAACAGGATTTACATATTGATAAAGCTGCTAAACAAAAATAAGTAAAGATGAAGTTACTAGTTTATTTTTTATCTATTTGTTTGTGTGTGTGTTTGTCAAAGAGAATAGACGCATGCTGAGCGTAACACAATGCCTAAACCTAGAAGTGGGCGTGGTCTGAATCAGAAGGTTTATTTAATGTTAACATTCCCCTATGTGCTAGAAACACTCGAAAACACTGACAACATGGAAGGACGTTGCAACTTGGAACATCACATGACCATACTTTAAAAATATTTCACACAATTTTTCATGATTCTACCAGAGAGTCAACATCACCATCTGAGAATGTCATAATAGTGCAGTTTTTAAACTGTAATTTTGTCAATATCTTGAATACTATGATTCTTTAGACCTCAGATTTTGACACAACACAAAAGAAATATAGTAATTTAAGCACAAACTGGGACTTTTAGCATGTGTGTCTATTAAAGAGGGAACTATAAGCCCCTAAAATCACTCATGTTAGGAAATTTCCAAACACTTTTTCCCTTTTTTGAGAAAAGATGTTTGTCTTTATGTCTTTCAAATTTCATGTGAGATGGAATAATATTTTTGGAGATATTATTCCTAAACATGCTGAGGTGCTGAGATTTTTAATTAGAAAATATTAGAAATTTCACAAGAGTGGAAAAAATGTGATGTTAAAATTCCACAAAAATATTTTACAGACTTTGGTTTTAGATCATACACAATAAATAAAAAAAAGAATGAATAAAATCTGAGACATGCAGCAAAACATGTCCAGGACTGTGTCTGATTTCTTATTATTCACCTCCTGAACCCGACGCCCTGCGGTGGAACTTTCTGCAAAGCTTTCTCTCATCTGTCTAATGTGACTGAGTAAGCACGCTAACAATGTTTCAAAGCAGCAATGTCTTTCCCAGATCAAAAGACTGATATTTAAAGTACAGTGGACAACATTAGGCCATCATCATTCTTTTATTAGATGTACTTCAGGACTTAAGGTTTGGTACTTTCCAGAAAAATCAGTAAAGGTCACTGGACATGCTGTCAGATCTGTTAGAAAACAGGGACACACATACAGTGCTGCTGTGAGTCAAAATGGGGTCCTCGCACTTCATAAAATTAATTATATTTATTCATATATTTATTCAGGCTTGTAAATACTGAGGGACTGAAGGCTGGGATGGAATTAATTAATTAATTATATATATATATATATACCATTAAAACTGTAATGCATACATATGTACCAGTTGTTGGAGTACAAAAAAAGAGAATACATGTATTTTCCCTTATGTCTTGAAACAAAAGAAAGGAAGAAAGGAAGAAAGAATGAATTCAGTCTAATTTCACCCCTCCCCAAAAACACCGCCTAGAGGTAATCATAATCATACAATTCCCATGAAAGCTGAAATAAATGTAACATGACCCCAAAACCAAGCAGAACATTAACTTCAAACACAGCTTTAATTTATTTTTAAGAATTAAAATGAAATTGAAGAAAAAAAAAAAAATAAGTGAGGCTTATTATCGTAGGGAGAAAATAAATCTGAGTCCGAGCGGCGCACCGGGCAATTATTTCCCCGAGATCGTAAATTACAATTTTCTATGCAGATACAAAACCTTCATTTCCCACCATCGAACCACACACCTGAGTCCCTCTGGATAGGCCTGGGAGGCACAAACACACACACACCTAACACTTTATGTGTGCGTGTGTGTGTGTGTGTGTGTGTGTGTGTGCGTGCCAGCTTGTCATTTCCAAGGTCCAGCTGTTAAGTAGGTTAGGAAGAGTGATGGAGTGCTCATAATGGCCATCTCTCAACTTCTACACAAACACACACACACACACACACACACACACACTTCAACTTCTACATATCCCACAAGAAGCAGTTACCATGGCGATAATGATTTAAAGCCTTGAAAGGGATGTTTAATTTGCTTCAGTGGAACTGTTCAAGTCACTGTTATTAAACAAAAAAAAAAGTAAATAAATAAAAATCTGACGATTAGAAAGAAATTCTTTAGTGTATTGAAAAAGCATTGGAATTGGTCAAGGTTAACACAAGCATTTCCTGTGCAAAAAGGTCATTTTTTTGTTTTCTCCCATGTACTTGTTCTGGTTTTGGTGGCAACGTTTGCCTGATATATTTTTTTTCCTATCTGTTTTCTCCTTTTCTGCTTTTCTTTTCTTTTTTCTAATTTTTATTTCCCAATCTCTGTTTTCTCTTCTTCTCTTAGGTGTATCTTTAATAGTCAATAAATAAATATCATATAATTTTATATATATATATATATATATATATATATATATATATATATATATATATATATATATATATATATATATATATTACTAAGTCCTTGTTGTCCTCCAAAGAAAAGGGGTGATTGAGGGTATAGTGAATGAAAGAGTGAATGAATGAATGAAGGAATGAATGAATACATGTCTCTCTACAAACAAAATGAAGTATATATACAATGATTTAAAAAAAAATGTCATGATTACAGAGAAACTACAAAGAGTAATGGAGTAATGAAGATGTTGGAAAACTTAACGTTACCTGAAATTACAAAGCGCTGAAACTGGAGACTCCTTCCATAAATGTTAAATAAATCTCCTTAACGCAAACGTAAGGAGACGAGAAAACATAAAAAGTAAAGTTTGTAGTTGGGTTCAGAAAGTCCGAACGGAGGTCATTTTTTTTTAATTCATTATCATGAGGCAGTCTTGTCAAATTGGAAATGTAACCTGTCAATCACAAGTTGTTTTCAGAGACGCACCGTGCTGATTGGACGACAGATTCCGTGATTCTGTGACAGACAGCGAGGACGAAGTCCGTTGCAAAGACATCGCAAAGTCACTGATTGTCACTGAAGAAAAATAGATTTCTTTTTCCCCTCTTTTCTTTTTGCTTGTCCATCATGCAAAGGCTTCCAACAAATCACAAGCTCCAGTTTGAAGATATTTCATTTTCATCATATTGACGAAGGTGTGTGTACATGCGTGTGTACATGTGTGTACATGTGTGTGTGTGTGTGTGTGTGTGTGTGCATTTATGAAGGTAGTAAACAGTGTTTGGTCATTATAATACTCTTCCTCTGTACGTCGGTGTTATTATTCTGGCTTATTAAGACGGATAAAGCTGCGGTTGGTAATTACAGCGCCTCCGCCCCGCCGTTAAACACACAAGCGCTAATTAAACGAAGAGTTTGCTAATTCTGAGAGGAAACTGAACAAACAGTGGCGTACTCATCCTCTTTAACCACCCAAGCCCCACCGAAACAAAACTGATTAACATGTTGAAGGTTATTTTTTTCCCCAGTTGTGTGTTTATTTTCAACACTCGAGTCCTTTCATGAAAGTGTGTTCATGCTGAATCGGTGAGACGGACTGAGGTTTCAGGTGTAAGCTGGAAGTAATTAGGATTCTCTTTCTTCACCTTTTATAACCTCTAGAAAGGTTCTCGTCTTACACGTACACTGTGTTTCATTTCTGGTTGTGAAGTTTGGGTTGGATTATTTGAACAGCTCACAACCTTCTTCCTCCTGGTCACTAAATCACTGAGTTACACCCAAGAAACTCATAGGGTTTTTTTTTCAGGGGGGAAAGGGGTTTGAACTCATGACCTCCTGGTCACTAAACCTGTGAGCTGTTCCAAGACAGTCTTTTTTGAAGGGGAATTAAATTCACAACCTTCTGGTCACTAAATGAGTGAGATACACCAGATACCCCAACATTTTTTTTTTTACGGAGGATTTAAACTCACAACCTTCTGTAAATAAAGCTACTCCAAAAACATTTTTATTTATTTATTTACTGTTGTGTTTCATTTATAACCTCCTGCTACCCCCAACAAACTTAGTTTTTTTTTTGTTTGTTTGTTTTTTTAATTGGAGGACATTGAACTCATAACTGTCTGGTCACTGCATAATAAGTTTTTGGTTTTATATGATTTTATATTTCTATTTTGTTATTTTCTTTTGAAGGGTTTTTTTTGTGGGTGGGTTTGAACTCAAAACTTCCAGCTCACTAAACCACCAAGCTCCAACAACCTGTTTTTTTTTCCTTCTTTTTTTTCTGAGCTGCCCCTGAGTAACATCTGTAAAACTTCCCCCATTTACTTTCTCTGTCTTCCTCGTTTTGCTGTGTGTGATACAAACTTTTGCACTCAACACTATTTTAAAAACAAAAGCAACCTCGGAGCCCTACACTGAGACGATGATCTCTGTGCTTTTCCGCTGTTGTGGTCTGGAACACGCAGCTGGCTCATGGCACTCTGGAAAGTCTCAATGCAATGATGCCTTCATAAAAAAAGATAAAAAGTTGTAAGCCATTCCTCTAGCCATTTCAGACAGAGAAACAGAAAGAGTCTACAGAACTGAGCAGGAGAAGAGGGAATGCTTTAGAAGATGTGCTGAAATGTTCAGCATTACCATCACACCTTTATCATAACGACAGAGAAAGGAAAGCTGCTAAACACACCTTCTAACAGCTGAAGTGTTTCTCCGCCAGGTCACAAAGCTGCCTGATTCATTTCAATAAATGCTTTTCTGAAAAAAAGGATTTTTTTTAGATCAGCGATTTAAATGTTAAAAGGTTCAATTAAATGCAAATTAATCATCAACCTGCTAAACTTGAAACCTGCTAATCTCTTCTAAAGCTATTAGTACAAACAGCAAAAAAATAATTAAAAAATAAAACAAAAATTCTGAGTTCACCAGTGTGTGTGTGTGTGTGTGTATACATATATATATATATATATATATATATATATATTTATTTATTTATTTATTTATTTTTTTTTTTTTTGACATATGCAAAAATGTTAACCTTAACTGACAAAAGTACAGAGAAAAGATTTCCAATGTTCTCACTTATGACCGACTTAAATGTATTTTGGAAATATAAACAAATTTAGAATTTGATGGCTGCAACACACTCCAAAAAAGTTGGGACAGAGGCGTGTTTACCACTGTGTTACATCACCTTTCCTCTTAATTACACTTTTTCATCATTTGGGAACTGAGGATTCTAACTGTTGCAGTTTTGCAAGTGGAATTTTTGCCCATTCTCGCTTGATACAAGACTTCAGCTGCTCAGCAGTCCGTGGTCGCCGCTGTCTGATTCTCCTCTTCATGATGCACCATACATTTTCAACAAGAGACAGATCTGGACTGCTGGCAGACCAGTCAAGCACACACACTCTGTGTCTACGAAGCCACGCTGTTGTAACACGTGCAGAATGAGGCCTGGCATTGTCTTGCTGAAATAACCATGGACTTCTGGGGAAAAGACGTTGCCCTGATGGCAGCATGTGTCTCTCTAAAAAATCCCAGTATACGCCTCCGTGTCAATGGTACCTTCACACATATGCACGTCACCCATGCCGTGGGCAGTGATGCAGCTCCGTACCATCACAGATGTTGGCTTATGCACCTTTCAGTCTGGATGGTCCATTTCGTCTTTGGTACGACATGGACTCATGGACCTGACCACAGCACACGCTTCCACTGTCTTTCAGTCCACCTGAGATGAGCTCGGGCCGAGAGAACTCGGCGGCATTTCTGCATAGAATTGATGCATGGCTTTCTCTCTTTGCATAACAGAGTTTCAGGTTGCATTTCTTGATGCAGCAATTGACTGTGTTAAGTGATAACAGTTTTCCGAAGTACTCTAGGGCCCATGAGGCTGTACTTATCACAGTAGCATGACGGTTTCTCATGCAGTGCCGTCTGAGAGATCGAAGGTCATGCACATTCAGCAGTGAGTGGCTTCTGGGCTTGCCCTACACGGACTGAGATTTCTCCTGATTTCCTGAATCTTTTCACAATATTATGTACTGTAGGTGGTGAAAGACCTAAATTCTTTGCAGTCTTGCATTGAGAAATGTTCTTTTTGAACTGACTGACAATTTTCTCATGAAGTTTGGCACAAAGTGGTGAGCCGCAACCTATCTTCGCGTAGAAAAACTGAGCCTTTGGTGGATGGTCCTTTTATACCCAGTCCTGATGCCCTCACCTGTTACCAGATCACCTGCTTATTGTGGAATTTTTCAAAATGGTGTAACTTAATATAAACTTTTCACTCTTATGTTGCCTTAGTCCCAACTTTTTTGAATGTGTTGCTGGCATCAAATTCAAAATGTGTTTATATTTATACAATCAAGTTGGTCAGACAAAACGTATAAATAAAATTATATTATAGTATAGTATAGTATATTATATTATATTGTCTTATGTAACTGCACGGTTGGTTGTAGCTAATTCCGTTACCTGTGTTATCGCTCCACTGTCATGGTACTGACTGAAATCTGTGTATGATGAATAATATATCCATTTATGTTTGATCAGTTCACACACTGCTAAGCCCAGATAATCAGCTCTGACATTTCAAACAGAAAAGAAAAGGGAAAAAAAAGCCAAAATAAAATAGGAAAGACAATCTCTGACAATGCATTTTACATATAATTCTGATGAAGAAAAAAAAAAGTTTGAAGTTCTGACATTTCAGACATTGCTAATTTCCCAGTAGGTATCTAGCAATCACTTCATATATAATCTCTTACACCACTGCGCTGTTGAATTCTGCATTGTGATTGTTCAGAAGGTGTTAATTAATTTTCTCTAACGGCAGCTCTGACAGTAGTGCAGCTGCAGATCACAGGTTTATATTAATGCACTCGTTCTTATACGTTATCGTTTCTATAGTAACAGCTCATTCACAGGGACGTGTACAGAGGACTCCCCACGTAAACCCATTTTTTTTTTAAAGCACGTAATCTTTGACCTGGTGAAGTTTTCTGCAAAAAAATGTTTATGTAACATTTATGGAATTATACAAAGCTTTGTAACAGACCAAGTTAAAGCTGTAACTTTACGTTTTCAGGACAGAGGAGTTTAAAAAAGAGAAGCTGGTGAGGGAACGACTGTTTATAGCTCCTATAACGTAAGTGAGAACAGGAACTAACTCGATTCATGGACATTCCACAACAACATTAAATGTAACAATAAAGGGATAAAAAGTACATCCTGTTGTTCTTGATTAATAAAAATTGTAATCGTTGGCAAATTGCCATGGTATAAGAGGAATAAAACACTTCAGGACATGCTGTTACGGGAAATTAATCAACTACAAGATGGTAACAGAACCATTGATTATTTTCCTATAACAGCACAACATGGAGTGTTTTATTCTTGGTTAATTTGTGATGCCGTTTGACCTGTGTTGGCTTATTGCCGCCTTAAAATCAGATCATAAATAATCCTCCATCTCAATTTCAAAACATCTGGATTAGCACATTCATTCATGAGAACTAATAACATCTGTATTAGTATTACTGTAACAATCCTGACAGCTCTAGGGATTTCAAAAATACTGGAATGAAAAAATACTTTCAGTATTTGGGCAGTATTTACTGTTACACTTCCAGCATGTTCAGCATATTAATGTCTGCTTCTTGCCTTTCAGCATCTGTTTCCCATCCTGGAGCTGGCGAGATTTTCTTTACTTGACCTGAATATTTTATGGATGGGAAGCATTTGTCCTTAAGTCAGAGAGATCACAGGCTTAGCATATGTCCAGCGCAGAACCCTATGACCCTTAAACGCATATAACCACACACACACACACACACACACTTACCATAAGCTGCATTTCAAACACAGGGGCAGTGAGTGACCATATGTGCAGTATGATTGCAGAAAAACTGGAAATAGTTCACGGTCTATTCAGTGAGAGAGGGATGAGAGTGAAGGCGGACACGAAGTTGCGTAAAAGAGGAGCTATGACTCTTAATGAGCTGCTCTTCTGAGAAATGTTGGAGAAGACAGACCACTCGGGTATCAGAGAGTGATGGCGAGTTTGGCAGGGTTAGCCGCTACGCTGCGTATCGTTAAGTCTTGATGGAATTAAAGGCTGTCAGGACAAAGCAAGGGGTGACTCATGTGGAACGCGAATCAGGAATGTTTTTTTCCCCTTCTTTTAAAGCTTCACTCCAACACTTCCTCTCGGCAAATACAAGCTTCCTTCTAAAAAACTAATTACCCCGTCTGGCTGCCGAGCACGAGGTGTTATGCCAAACCTCTGGTGTGGAAAGATCAAGCATCTCTGACGATGCTAATTAGCATCACACTACGGTTTCTACGCTCCCCTTGGCTAGCTCCTTGTTCCATCCCAAAACGCAGAAAGTTTGCAGTGAATTCAGCTCATCAGCATGTCATCAGTTGATTTTAACAAATCCCACAGACGCTTTCGGCACAATAGATATATATATATTTCTTTTTTTTTTTCTAATGACAATGAGAATTTTTTTCCAACATTCAAACACGTATTATTTCTGAACAGAAGAAAGCAGTGAAATTCAGAAGAGAAGAGTGTTACACTCTAATCATGTTGGCCTTCCCCTGCTGTCCTGACTCGGAAGACATAAATAATGCCAAAGCGTCGCTTCCTTTTGTGTTTCGTGCCGCGTGTTCGGCTCTCATGCTCACACAGCGTGACGAGCTGCGGGACGAGCCAGCGGGTTTTTGCTCAAGAACAATAGAAAAGTGAGGAGAAAGTTCTGGTGCTAAATGTACTGCGTGAAGACGAAGCCGTTCCCTCTTTAATAGGCCGCAGAGCTAAGCAGCTTAGTGAGAAACAAAAGGCAGTCGTTCAACCTTTTCAACACAACATGCTGCCGATGCAGTGAAATTTAATAGCAGCGAGGAAGCGGGGAAAAAAGAACAAAACAAGAACTTTTGTGTTATTATGGTGAACTTCATATTGAGTATGACTCCATTATAACCTGAAATGATGGGCAATTATTTCATATGAGCTTTTGCTTTTCTTAAAAAAAAAAAGATTCAAGTTTTTATAGTAAGTCCTGAAGACTGAAGAAGCAGTGCAAAGATTCAGAACAAAATAACGAAAACAAAATTACATTTCTAGCAGCAAGACATTTCAATAAATGTTCCTTTAGTAACACAAATGACTAAAATGCTCAAATTGTATATGCTAATTTATTACATTTATTTTCATTCATTCTTCATCAATAAGCGGATCCAGAGCTTATCCCAGGAACGCTGGCCATGAGGTCGGAATACACCCTGGACTGGACGCTATTCCATCATAGGGCACCACACACACATTCACACACTCATTCACAGCTAGGGGCATCTTAGCATCACCGATCCACCTACCATCATGTTTTGGGAGGAAACTGGAGAACCTGGAGGAAACCCACACAGACACGGGGAGAACATGTGAAACTCCACACAGAGTTTTCTATAAGTGAAAGAGCTATTTCCTTTTTTTGGCCCTCAGAGCGAACTCTTAAACGTTCAGGGTCGATCACAAAAGCAAAGATTTCTCCATTCATAACACATTCCAAACAGAACCTATTTAGAAAGCTTGAGACTTTAACCTTCGAAGGACCACTATAGAACCCTATACCAGAGTGTTTCCCAATCAGAAAGGTTCTTTTCAAAGGCTTAGAACCCTTTTTTATCCTTATTGTTTAAGAGTGTAAGACTCACCTCTTCTAAACACCATCACTGAATGCCAGATGTTACCTAAAGGAATAAAACACTCGGTGTCATTCTGTTAGCATAAAATACAACAGGATTACACAAGAGGATGGTGTAATGAAACAGAGTTACAGTTTCCATGTTGAAGTTATTTCAAGGTTAGTTTCTAATAACAGCATGCGCTGAAAATGTTTTATTCCTCTTATACACCAGCAATTTGCCAGGAATAGCTACAGTTAATGTTTTGTAACATCCATAAAACAATTTAGCTTCTGTTCTCACTTCTGTTATAGCAGCTATAAACAGCTCCCTCACCAGCCTCTCTTTTTTTCTCTCTCTTGATGTTAATTAGAAAAAAAAAACTGCAGCTTGTCATGTTGAGAAACCACAACATGTAAACTCCTCTGTCCTGATGATGATGTCGGAAAACTCAAAGTTACAGCTTTACTTCTGACTCTTACAAAGTGCTGACACTGGAGACTCCTTCCAAATAATTATGTGGCACTTCAGCTATACAAGTCCATGTGTTTGTTGCTATAGAAATTATAACATATTAGAACAAGTGCATTAATATAAACCCATGATTTGAAAATGGATTAGTTTGGAAATCAACACCTTCTGTGCACTAGGAACTGAGATTGCAGCAGCGCCGTGGTATAAAAATATCATAATCCTTTTATAACAGCAGCCACTCTGCACTAGTCACTTCATCGTAAAGCTAAAAACTGAAGTCTTGAAGCCACACCACAGCGTGACTGGTTTTATCTACATGCTGTTAAGTCATTCTGTATTCATGCGGCATTAAGAACACAAGTGCTGAACTTTACGGAACGAATCCTGTGGTAATGCCTTCCACCAATCTTGTTAATCAGCTGCCAGTTTTATTGTTTCCCCAAAGGGGATCATCTCCGTTGAAACGGAGCCACGTAAGAGCCGTTCGCTTCTGTTCATCGAGCTCCTGGGAGTGAGCTAGAAATAAAACACCCACGAGAAAAGGAATTAGCAAACGAGTGGACAGGATGGAGAGACGAGTCCATTCTTGGCTGGTGGATAACGGCGGGGTGGGAGAGGGACGGGGACGGGGATGACGATGGGGATGGCGACTGCGATGGCGACAGCTGGCTCTGATTTATTCCACAGTTGCATTACTCTGATAGATTAAGATTAAAATGCATTAATCAATTCGGTGGCGGACATAATGCATTATTGCCCAGGAGTAAACAGGGTGCAGGCACCCAGGGAATCAATAAGGATAATTAAAATGGGGAGATGTAACGGCCATTCCTCATTCGGCCTCAAACCTGTCAGACCACAGTGTGTGTGTGTGTGTTTGCTTCAAGTTTGCTGTTCCTTTTAAGCCACCTTTGCTGTTTTCCTGTCTTTTGTTTTAATAATAATAAAGTGACAAATATGATGTAATCCTTTGGAGTATCACCAACAGCAATTAGCGTTATGACTCAGAAATAAAGTCAATGGATAGTGTTAGAAGTAATTAGATGGTGCTACAGTATGTCCAATTATTCATAAGGAGTTTTTAAAAAAAATAAATAAATAAAATAAAAAACACTGTGTTTTATCATGTCTAGTGTATAAACCAGAGCCCCTGTGTGTGATTATTTACTTTGGCAGTAAAATGGCCATAAGCGTATGAGCAATATGTGATGCTACTGAGCGCATGAATGCTTCTTAAAGGAGAAGTCCAGCCAGAAATGAAACCCACTGATCTCCTTAACTCAGATGTTCTTCACTGGAGCTATGAGGTTAATCTAGATAACGAATAAGAGAAGTGTAGCCTAAGTTCACACTAACTACCAAGAAGTCACTCATATGGGGATTAAAAAACGTGTGATTGTTGATATGGTGAAATTCTCTGTGAGGAGATGTACGGTACATTTAGCATTTTTGGAAGGAGTCTCCAGTGTCGGTTACTTTTGTTCACACTTGTAAGTGACAAGTCTGTCTTGTCTCTTGTAGTTTGTCTCTTGTGAGCCTGGACTGTCTAACAGATTAACAAAGCTAACTTTTCTAGCTAAGTACATGAACCACACACCAGAGGCACGAACGTTCTCTGCTACTTAGTTCCAAGCTTTATTTCTCCATAATGTCTCTATACACATTGTATATGACAGAATAAGATGAAACTTAGCTTATAATATATGTTTTTTTCTTCAACTGATGTGCATCCAACAATAAATGGGAACTAACTGCAGGTAGGAACTGAAGTTGAGTGGGGAACTGAAGAAACGTCGGACCACACGTGCTATAGGATTCATTCGAGCCAATCGGTTGGATTTGTTGCTTTATGGCCTGATACCTAATTTGTGTAGAATGAAGAAAGTCAGAAGCTGCTTTTACACTGTTAGAATTGTGCAAACTCCACATCTAATTCATCACACACTATGCTTAACCAGCTTTGTGAATTTGTTTACTATCTTAACTAGATGTGCTTGTGTGGTTTCTGTCACTGGTATTATGATACACACTGTTATTGTAGCTCCATTTTATATTCACTTGCAATATCATTCAGCATTTATTTTCGAGTCATAAATACATGAACAGGTGTATCGTTGGACGTTTGATCATTTGCTCATCTCATGTGTGATGTAATCATCCGGGTTCCTCGACAAAACCACCCATATTAATTTAATTTAATAATTTAATCATCGTCCGGACACGAGAGTTTTATCATGTAAAAGCTATTACAGATGTCACCCAGTGAAACTAATCCTGTCTGAATAGGGCTTAAGAGGGAGAAACAAAATGACTTCTGCTTTGTTCTGCTTAAGATGAACGAGATCCTATTTCCGACTCTATAATAACCACATTGAGCCTCTTTGAAGAAGCTGAACGTCAGGTGTAAGGGATATCATGGTTGCTATTTTTGAAATTTTCCGAATCTTCAGCTTAAAGTGCAAGTCGAGTCATGAGTGAAATTACGTGCAGCTCTAAAGCAACTTGAGTCACTCACTCAAGTCCTCGATTCTGCTGTAAGTTTATCTATAAATATGGACAAAAGGAAACAAGTCACAGAAATAAAAACAGATATAGTTTCATCTTGAAGCGGAATAACTTTGTTTCTCAGAACATAGTTTGGTGTTAATCCATAGGAGGCGTGGCCTAAGGTTTGAAGGCAGACTTGGATTGAAAAATTGATCCAAATAATAATATTTTTCGGTTTGATTTGTGTGTGTGTATACAAATGGCATTGATGGCCCTGAGACGATTGAGGCATGCAGTTTCCGTAATGCTAAACAGGTTCTAACCTTCCTTTACTTGCTAATTATATAAAGTAGAATAAAGTAAGTAAGTATAAAGGAACACTGTAGAAAGTAAGTAAGTATAAAGGAACACCGTAGAATCTCATTTTTGCACGAAATTCTCCTTTAACACATCCAATCTTTCTCAGTTTTCTACCCAAAGTAAAACAGATGCAGAAAAAAATGCACTATAGTATACATATCAAAACACTTTTGGCAAAACTAGCATCGAGATTTTTAATTAAATAATACTCATTTATCCAAATACGCAGAAATATATTTAGCATTTTTCAATCCTTAGGAGAAGCACAGTAGGATCATTTGTCAATTCGTCTTGCAAAACTGCCAGCAGAAGAGCGACAGTCATTTCCGTTTGTTTTGTGGTTTATTGATATCTAGACTATATGTTCATTACTCATTTTTAAATACTGCAGCATGGATTTATTTGTGAAATATAAATCAAGGCTGCCATGTGAACAGTGTGCATCTCAATATTATTTTTTTTCCAATTAAAATTATTAATGCCACTAAGCAACCATGAACTTCAGTACTTATAAGCCACGATAATGCAAAGAAAGTAATTAACACATTTATAAAAATGAAATTATGGACATCACAACTTAAGCACACCTAATTTCACTAAGTCCAGATAAATTAGCAGAAATTATTTTAAATGTTTTTTACAGTAAATGTTGATAATTATTTAAATTCATGTCGGAGGTTGTGTAAATATTAGTTTGGAAGTCCCTCAATTACCCACCCTGAAAATATTAATTATAGTAGCAGTTCATGGTGGATTAAAAACATTGATCAATGCACATTAATGCATTTAATATTTAAGCCAGCCTAAACTATATTATTAACTATATTATTATTATTATTATCATTATTATTATTATTACTATTATTATTCAATATCATGGAAAGAATTTAAGTGTAGAGATGGAATGTGAAGGAAAAAAAAAAATAATAATTAGAATCAAGTATATAAGTGAAGTTCAAGCAACCCTGGATTACCAGTGGAGGTGGGCGGGGTCACAGTCTGTAGGGTTATGAGTGCTTGATGGATGCAATTGCAGGTAAAAATGGCTTTATTTCCCAAGCTGGCAGACAGATCCATAGATGAGGCAGAACAGGAATCAAAAAGCAGAGTGTCAGAATCACAAAATACAAAGCTTGGTAACAAAGACACAGCACATATCCTTCGCAGTGACTGTGTGAACTAGGAGTCCTTATATACTGTGAGTGTGATTATGTCTGATTGGGTTCAGGTGTGTGTGAGAACAATCCTGAACGTGAGGTGAGGCTGAAAATGACAGAATTCGTGAGTGTTGGGTATTGTAGTTTGCAGCGGCCATGTTTGTAGGCCATGTTGTGTTCTGGGAGTTGTAGTTTGATGCCGATTCCAGCTGTGACGTGACAATGTTAACATTTAAACTGTTATAATTACCTCTTCACATCACGGACCATGGTAATGCGCGTGTGATCACATTTGCTTTGGTTTCTGTTTTAGTCCTGTCTCGGTTGGTTTGTCTGAATGTGTTCACCTGTTTCTTGTTTCCTCGATTAGTTTAAATATTTATGCTTTCCAATTCTTTTATTTATTTTTGTCAAGTCTGATCCTTATAGTTATTAATGCTGGTGTTTATGGTTTGGTAATGTCAATATTAACTAAATATTAAGGTTTCTTAATGTTAATATTAACCCTTAAATATCTGTGCCAAAAGCGATATTCGTTGTTATTTTCTTTGGGTTATAAATAATATAAATACTTCCCTCTTGGAAAAGGTTTTGAATTTTTATTTCTTCACAGAAGTTAAATCGCAAAATCTTTTGACCAATCATGCATTTTGTTATTCAGTCCCTAGACCAATCACAAATCAGGTTTGCATGAACACATCAAGCTATCTGTGCTATAAAGCATTACATATCTATCGGGGGCATTTTCATTAACTAGATATAAATATCGTCAAAAAGGTAAACTAAAGTGACTTTAATATAAAGAGGCTGTGAGATTTAACTGATGAGAAAGTCTAGTTTTGTCCCAGAATGGCCTGTGATCCAACAAGCCCATAAATGCCAGAAAGTTAACTACATCAATGCCTTATCTTATTTCACCGAAAAGCTGGCTCGCTCTAAGGGATCACATCTGGCTAATTAATGAGTCAGTTTGTCATGTTGTAGCATATTATGTTATTTAATTTTGGCCCTTGTCATACATCATGAGACAACTGCAGTGGTTAAAAAGCCAGTGCTTCAAAACTCTCTACACTGAGCTACCCTGCTACTGCAAAATTTACAATTTTTTATTTGACAGACACTTTTGCCAAAAGTGATCTACAGCTGAAGGAATAAACCAATCCAAGCATGTAACTGATCAGTTCTTGGATCTCGGACTCAAACACTGAAATCTAACTTGCATTCTTATAAACCAAGGACGTGGATACAATTTCACAATGTTATTATGATTACTCTGAGCAGCTTGTTCGACTAGTAAACATCATCAGTTCAAGGAAAACTTTGGCAAAATGTACTGGTGACCCATTTCCTGCTTGAAATCTGCTTCTTTTTTTTAGCAATGAGGCAATCTATGTCACCAGAAGACAAAAAACTAAACAAATATTTTTGATAACTTTATACTGGAAGGTCTTCAGTCTACACCTTATGGTCTCTCTGTAACATGACATGCTGTTTTTTTTTTTTTGTCTTATTATCTTCAAGAGAGAGAAAAACAGAGAAGCTAGTGAGGAAACAACTGTTTATAGCTGCTATAATGTAAGTGAGAAGAGAAGCTAACTTGTTTTTTGTTAAACATACCTATTAAACATGAAACATACCTATAAATGCATAAATAATGTTGACATTGGTAACTTGTGGTATAGGAGGAATAAAACACTAATGTGCTGTAATTGAAAAATAATCGACTCTGGGGTGGTAGCAATAACTCTGCTTCACTACACCATGGTGTTGTTAATTATTTTCCTATAACAGTGCAGTGTCTTTTATTTCTTATTTGAACAATCACTGTAATGTTACGAATTATTACGGTAAAAATGTACATATGCAGGAAAAATACACTGTATAGCTATATGTTATTTTTCCGCAATCTGGTGCCAAAAGTTGGAGGCACACAATTGTATAGATTGTGTTTGTATGCTGTAGCATTAGAATTTCTCTTCATTGGAACTAAGAGGCTGAAACCTGTTCCAGCATGACGATGCCCCTGTGCACAAAGCGAGCTCCATGAAGACATGGTGTGTGAAGGTTGGAGTGGAAGAACTCGAGTGTCCTGCGCAGAGCCCTGACCTCAACCCCACTGAACACCTTTGGGATGAACTGGAACTGGAGACTCCTCACCCAAAATCAGTGCCTGATCTCACTAATGCTCTTGTAGCTGAATGAACACAAACCCCCACAGCCACGCTCCAAAATCTAGTGGAAAGCCTTCCCAGAAGAGTGGAGCTTATTATAACAGCAAAGAGAGGAAACAAATCTGGAATGGGATGTTCAACAAGCATGTGCGGTTGTGATGGTCAGGGGTGCACAAACTTTTGCCTATATAGTGTATTAGCTTCTTTAGACTTCCATTACTTGTTAGCTACATTAGCCTCAAAGCTGAAGTGACAAACATCAGAAACCAAATCTGTCTTCCTCCTTCCTGTTTAGATTTTCCCAGAATTCCTTTTCCCAGAAAAGTCTCATTTCAAGTTAACATAACCGGGTTTCCCGCATCCCTATTCTTTGTGGATGGTTCCTTCCGATTCTCAGTAGACTACCAGTCATGTGCTTTACCTGCTCATCATTTCCTAACCTTAAGGCATTCGGAATCCTTCAACACTTTCTTTGGAAAATCCACTTGTCTTCCATGAGACTGAACATGCACACAGGGTTCCTTGAAGATTTGCTGTGTGTGAAGTCGATTAAATAAAAGCGCTTCTGCATAACGTAGCTCCAGGCTCCATGTGCTGCGGTCTACCTGGAGATTCTCTTTCTAATTCCCTCCGTCTCTCTCCATTACTCTCTCTCTCTCTCTCTCTCTCTCTCTCTGTCTTTCTCAAACCATTTGTCTCTCCCTCTCTATCTGTCCTCTTTCTCTGTGTCCTCTCCCTCTCTCTCTCTGATGAGCTCCTGCTCTAGTGAGAGGCTCTGCTCTTAAAATAAGCCTTATGGAAGTTAATTACACTCACGGGTCTTGCAGCCGGAGGAAGGGTCAGGCCGTCTGAGCGTTCGCTCCGGAGAGATCCAGTTCTATCCCGACCCCACAGATCTAACACACATATAACACGAACATCTCCCTACATCACAGCTCAGCCTCCGCCAGACACATATAACACACACAAAACCTTGTTACAGCTCGTAGCGGCGGGCACAGGGCCAGACGAGGCTGCCTCGAGCTAGGCGTCTGTTCAATTCTAATTTAATCCGTACACCTGAGGCCCTTAATAAGCTCGCTCAGCCCGTGTGTTTGCTTGTTTGTTTTTATCTCCCTGCTGTCTACAATGAAGGCCCTGATCCGATCCAGATATCACAGAGCTCTGACAGAACGTCTGACTTAAAATAAGACTTTAGTTGTGTTCAGACTACGAGCTTCACCTGGTCCAAATTTTATTTTATTTTATTTTTTTTTTTGTCCTAGGTGTAAACATCCAAGAAGCCATTTTTATTTGGGCCTCAATCATTTACGTGACACATGATCATGTGACCTTAAATTGTCTGGAGCGCTGACAATTCCATCCAGTGTTCTGAAGGGTTCTTTGGTTGTCCCTCTGGGAGAACCATTAAAGGATCCATGTAGAGCAGTATTTTTCTATTAGCAATGGCTCCAATCCGCACCCTTTTAGGTGGATAAGAAGGCTCAAATATCCAATAACCCTTCAAGAATCCTTTTCTAAGAGTGTACCATGTGTTATCCGTCTCGATCCTTTGTGGATGGTTTCTTCCATTTCTTCCTTTAGAAGACCTAATAGAACAATTTACGTGGCTAAGAAACATGAATTAATAAAGCATTAACAAATGATTTGGATAATTAACAGCTCATAGCTTCCTAAAAGGGTTTTATTGGAACCCTGTCTGATAAGAAAACACCTTGCTGTAGGGTCCTACATAGAACCTTTAAAGATTCCTCAGTGGAACGACCAAAGAACCACTAATGCTTCATAAAATACACTTCAAGAAAAATGGTTCTTTGAGGGTTCTTCAAGGATTAATTGGATGATTAAGGGTTCGAAGCTTTGAAATAATTGGAGCCGATTCTAACAGAAAAATGTTATAGGGTTATACATAGAACCGTTACATAGAACCGTTAAGACTCCCCCAAAGAAATCTTAAGGGTTCTAAAAGTTTAAAGCATGTAGCCATCATTGTTCATTCTTTAGATTTTTTCCACAAATTTCAAGAAATTCATGAAGACACAGATCTTCCTAGAACCTGAGCATCAGTATCGAAATTGGCTGGTTCTTTTTATATCGTTTCTTCATGCCATTGTTTTTTATTTATTTATTTTTTTTACAAATGGTTCTACGATATTCAACTGCCGTCTTGTGTTTACTGTTTTGCTTCGTGACTCAATGTTAACATTTCTCAATATGTTCAAATTTTAGCTCAGTTAGTAGTCAATGGGTTCATAGCTTCAGTCATTAGCTAGCTTATGCTCAGCATCCATATTTCCCAGTTGCCTAGCAACAGTGTTGTCAGATGTTTAACCACTTGAACATTAAGCATAGTGTTTGTTTTCGAAAACTGAAAGCAGAAATTTAGCAGAAAGCTCCATTATATGACTCTATTATCGTTACCATGTGCTATTAGGTGTCGTGACTGTAGCATTTATAGCTGGACTGATTGCTTTGCGGCCGAAGCCTGGATAAAAACATGTAGCAAATGGAAGACTATAAATATAAAAATGGGGGTTTGTATTAGCTGAAAAAAAGTGGTCTTCAAGCCATGATCATCTGACAGTCGACCTCAAAAACAAATCATCTCTGTCATTAAAGCCTTCTCGCAAATGTGAAGTGTGATTTTTTTTATTGTTCTTCATGATTCTTCATGGATCGTACATCTGACTGGTTTACAGACTGTTAGGTTGATCTTACATTTTATTTGTGCAAGTCCATGTCCCTCACCTTGGAAACATACAGACTTAACAATGTGCAGATTAAAATCCAAAGAGGAAATAAGATGAGATAAAAGATAAAATACCTCAGACAGATGAAAAAAGTTAAAGAAAAAAAAAAAAAAAAAAAGACGTAGTTAACCACATGAGCCCAATTTCCTTCTGAGTGACATATCCAAACACTAAAGGCTTATTATTCTGAAATTACAAGAAGAATGGTCAATTATTTAGCACCAACTGACAGAAAACCAACCTTTAAAGTTTAAATTAAAGGAAAAATCCTAAGGTTTAGAAACTCTCAGTATGAGAAACTTTTCATGAAGAATTAAACTTGGCGCTAAAAGTCATTGTTCTTTGGCAGAGTAATAAGTGTGTGTGCATTTTCTCAAACATCTCAGCTGTCTCAAGTTCTCTGTTTATGGAACAGAAGTCAAAAAGTCCGGGAATCAAGACAGCACCTTTTTTTATGCCAGATGTCCAAAGAACTTTGTGAAGACTTTTTTTTTAATCACTACAATGTCAGATTTGATCATTTGTGCTTGATCTTACATTGTTACTGAACTTTAACTCATATGTTACACAGCTAATGTGTATATAGCATACATATATATATATATATATATATATATATATATATATATATATATATATATATATATATACTGTATATATGGGTTGCATTGACATTTAAAGAGCTTTATACAACAATGCTATTGAATTCTGGATTCTGATTGGTCAGAAGGTGTTGATCATCTATAACAGCACCTACAAATCGCAGGTTTATATTAATGAGCTCGTTCTAATACTTTATCGTTTCTATAGTAACAGCTCATTGACAGGGGCTTATATGGCAAACACTCCACACAATCTAAGCACAAATAAATAAATAAAAAAAAACATTTGATCATTGATAGGGTAAAGTTTTCTGTGAGAAAACATTTACTGAACATGTGTGGAAGGAGTCTCCAGTGTCAGCGCTTTGTCACCATCAGAGGTAAAGCTTTAAGTTTTCTGACATCTTCAGACCAGAGGACTTTTTGCGTTTTGTGGTTTCTCAATAAAACGCTGCTTTTTTTTGTGGCTTATTAACTTCAAGTGAGGGAAAGACTGTTTATAGCTGCTATAATGGCAGTGATAACAGGAACTAACAACATTAAATGTAACTATAATCGTATTAAAAGTATGAACAAGAAGAACAAATCCTTTGAATCCGAGATGCATATTATGTAATTTCAGGGATCATACTATTTCTTAAAGAGATGCCTGGATTGGTACTATGCCCATGGATGAAGAGGGGATAAAGAAGAAGAGGGGTTAAGAGGGGATAAAGTAGAAAGGCCTAAATGAATACATTGTTGAATAAACGTCTGGATTAACAAAGAAAGCTGTTATTCACTTGAGTCAGTGCCTGGAAAAGTTTATTAAAAGTTGACAAGAACCAACTGGGATAGCCATAATAATTGTCTAAAGGAAGCCTGTTGATATATGGGGGAGGGAGTGGTGGGGTGTCGTCTAAAATGAATCCGTTTGGAGTGAAACATTCAGAGCTAAATGTGGCATCACAACATGGCAAGCATCTCGACGGCATCTCAGCGCTTTCACTCGAGCCTTCCTGACCTTTCCATCAGTCTCATTTCTATTTCCGTCTGCCGTGTTGTTGTTTCCCTGAGATCTGCAGCGCTTTCGTGACGTTCCTGGGGACCTCGGGCTCCATTAGTCTCTCATCTCAAAGCTCCCTCCCATCCCATAATACCCCAGCCCGTCTCCAAGGCTTTATTACAGACGGCCCTTTGGAGACACGTTCTGATTATTTTACCTGAAATGCCACGGAGGAGCGTCAGGAAGATGAGCATGACTCCACCTCCAAAGACCTCTCTCTCTCTCTCTCTCTCTCTCTCTCTCTCTCTCTCTCTCTCTGACTCTCCATCTCTCTCTCGCTCTGTCTGTCTCTCTGTCTTTCCTTCTCACATTGTACTGCATAAACACCTGGATGCCGTTATATAATGAGATGATATTGGCAAAAAAATACCAAGCAGGCCCACAATAATTTTACCATCAGGCACTGATCTGTAGAATTCTTACACTTGTTAATTATTCGGTACTAGGTTTTCTGTAAGGAGACATTTATTTAATATTTATGGAAGGAGTCTTCTGTGCTTCATATCCATCAATAAGTTTTCCACAAATTTTTCTCTTTATGGTTCCTTGGCAACATGACAAGCTGTGATTTTTGTCTTATTAACTTGAGGAAAAAGACAGACAGGTGAGGGAATGACTTGTAAGTAATAACAGGACATTTCACAACAGTAAATGTAACTACAAACGGATAAAATGGACATTCTTTAATTTGCAAAAAAAAGTAATTACTGTGATATAAGTAAATTACTGTGATATAAGAGGAATAAAGCACTTCAGGACGTGCTGTTCAAAAGTAGGAAATAATCATCTTCTGTGTGGTACCAGTAATTCCACTTCATCACACCACCCCATCTTTGACAACGCTGTGTGTTTTATTCCTTACTTACACAATCTTTCTCTTCTCAGTCCTGTCAGCTCAGTTCCACACCGTGCATCTCCTCTGTCTCTCTCTATCTCGCTTTCTTACTTTATCCTTCCTACTGTTTTTATAATCATCCTGAAGTTATTCTGGACACACACACACACACACACATATGTACACATCCTCCAAGCAAAGTCAAGTCACCCTTGATTAGGTTTTCGCAGCTTCGTGAAATTGCCCCATGGGTGTGTGCTTGGGCATGTGTGTGTGTGTGTGTGTCAGTGTGTTTGTGTGTGTTCACTTAACATCATGGGTTATTAATTCATTCTTTCCTCACGTCTCTAATCCTCAGATCTCGGTCTTTCAGCTCAGGTATTGATCTTCCTGTTTCAGATTCTCTGTTGATTCTGTGGATTCTGTGTAATTTAGTTATTGTGTCATTACGGCTCGACGCAGCCACTTGGGCTATTTCGCCTGGCAGTGAGTCAGACACACACTCTGAATCTTTCTCTCTCACGGGCTGAGCCATCTAATCCAATCCTGACAATCCTCTAAAGTGGGATGATAAAATTCTTATTTCATATACTGAGTGTAATACTCACAGAAAGACTGCAGTTGGTGGAGCTGCATACAAGATAAAATACATTTTGAAAGGACACCACTCAGAATAATAATAATCATAAAAAAATATAAGTACTAAGAAGAAGTACAAGAAGAACAACTTTGGCTTCCTGCTTTCACTTTTCTCCCCATGGTTCGTGGTGGCCACAAATCTAGAATGCTTACATCCTTTTCCGTAAAGAAAAAACGACCTGGTTCTTGGTCTGTTCATAACCAGCACTAAAATTTTACATGTCTGGAACCAGCGTGAGTGGGCGGAGTCATATTTACACCGTGACAACACCTTGGACTGAGGATATTTATACATCTGCCATTATAATAAGACGTGAACACTGCGGTGGTCACCACCTGTCAAAAACATGCCAGTAGGTAAACTGGTGATGTCTCTAGGTGTGAATGAGTGTGTGTGTGTGTGAGTGTGTGTGTGTGTGGTGTCCGGCGATGGAATGGCGTCTCATCAAGGGTGTATTCCTGCCTCATGCACAGTGTTCCTGGGATAGACTCCTGATCCAGTGCAAATCTGATCAGGATAAAATGCATACTGAAGACAAATGAATAAGGAAAAGTGATAATTAGAGAAATAATACATTAGGTGCATTTTTATGAATTCTACAATAACAACCAAGCAAGCTGGGGTCTCACACACACGCCAGTGTAAGAACACTCATCTGTTTGTTTCTGACTTACAAAGGCTTTATTAACATGATTAGGTTTGAAAATAAACGATCATAAAATAGTTTCTTTAGCAATTGGACAATATAGAGATTAATTTTTTTTCCCGCAACAGGTTGAACAGATGCAGATGCGTTTTTTGGTTCCTCTACTTAATGAGTAGAATGTACAAAATTGGTGCGAGTTAGCTCGTCAGACTGGCAAAGCGTGCTAATTAGCCAGATGTGTAAAGGCAGATTCGACAGAAGCATACGGCCAGTACAGCTGTGTGTAACGATGTAGGAAGGGCAAAAATGGCTTGTCATCTCCGACCATTAGCATTCAGAGGTGAAGACGAACATGATGACATTGTTAGACTGAGTTTTGCCAACATTCTGAGATGGAGATATTTTGCGAATGTACAATTTTGTTGCCAGATGCGATTAAACAAGCATGAGAGTGTTATTGCCTTTACTTTTTTTTCAGCAAACATGACAGATGCTTAAAAAAAATCATAACTGCATCTCAATTGTGATTTGCGTCTCCTTAATGTATGACACAGATACGGTTTGAAACACAGACACGCTTCTCGGAGTCCAGCTGTGGACTGAAGCTTTTCGTTGTTAAATGATGTGTGTCCATCACATCCTGAGATCTTCAGTGTGGCTCGGTCCTGATGGATGTGGTTTTAAGGATTAAGTGCCTGGTTTTATTAAGAGAGTCGCAGCAGGCATATGATCAGCTGTTTAACTCATCAGTCAATGATGACTTGCTCATATTAACCGCAGCTGCTGCATGGATCTGCTAATGATCTGTAATATTTACCATGTTCACATGATGCATCACTACACTGGTGTATAACATGCTTCTAGTTTGCCTTCATAATATTTTTAAAGGAAGCCTGTTTCTCTTTAAATGGTTTATTGTACTTCTAACATTTTCTAGTGCATTTTTTGATTTCTAAATGCCTGTTTAAGGACGAAACTATACGCACAGACGTGTTAAATAAGATTTCCATTATGAGTAGGCTGAAGGTTAAATAGCAAAATTGGTTTTAGTCAAAAATGAGGCTCATCAGCCAAAACATGTTTTGTCTGCTCATATTTCAAATGCCATGATTTACCTCAGGAACGCTTCAATAATAGTACTGGTTTTGGCCAGTTCCTTGTACTCATATAAAATGCTCATATTAAATGTTTAAAATTTACTCATATAAAATGCTCAAGACCGAATATCATGTGATACTGTGTGACTTCAGGCTAGTGTACGTTGTTGTGTATGCAGTTTCATTTTTTACGAATTGAAATAAAAACTGTTCCACTGCAATCCTTCTCGATCCATGGTAGCTAATGTTGCTAGCAAAAGCAGATTCATTAAAAATCAACTTGCTAACATTGTAAAGATTGAGTTTAATAGCTTAAGTGCATGAACACACATACAGTATTTGCACGTTTCATGGCAACTATCAGATTACACACATTTCCACAGACATTTCAGACACTGATCATGTCTCAGATGGTCAGATACATTTGCCTTGAAAGGGAAATAGTGTCATTGTGTAATTATTGCTTTTTCAGTATAGGAGGTGGAAGCTGAAGGTTTTTTCTCATCATATTTTTTGAAAGAGGTTGATTTAAAGAAGAGTATTCTGTTTATGTTCACCATCAAAAAGAATTTTAAGGCTTTTAAGATTATGGTTTCAGACGAACAAGTCCATCAGGGTGTAGCTACAGAACACAGACCACAGAAGGCATGTTTTTAAAGTCCATATATGAAAATGAGAGTGGTTTCAAATGCCCTGAAGTCCATAAATGGGGATGTGGGCGTGTATTTGTGTCTTAATGAGTGTAGATCTTAGTCTGAGTGCCTTTAAGTCCATAAATGAGAATGAAAATTGTTTTAAATTTTTATATTGGAATGAAAGTGGCTCTAAGAAAGCATGCCTTGAAGCCCAGAGACAGGAATGTGGGCGTGTCTTTGAGACAGTATATAGAAACGAGAGTGGCTCTAAGTAGATGTCTGTAAATGGGAATTTAGGCATTTCTTTAAGTCTGTATCTCAGATGAGAGTGGTTTTGAGTAGGTTTGCCGTGAAGGGTGTGTCATTGATTCCATATTGAAATTGAAAAATTTGAAAAGTGGCTTCAACTGGTTGTGCCTTGAAGTCCATAAATGGAAATGCAGACATGTCGTTGAATCCATATATGAAAATCAAGGCTCTGAGTAGGTGTGCCTTGAACAAATTTTGTAAGCCAGCTATCTAGCATAAGCTAAGATTGGATTTCAAAGTCTAGCCACGTAGCTTACTTTTGCTAACGTGACAGGCTGTCTGACAAAGATCTCACTGAGTGTGATGGGTGTTAATCAGAAATGTTTCGTCCCAAAGACACACCCATCTTTCCCAATTCAATATTCACCTAGCAGGTTACAGTCAACAGGCAGAATCTCCTCCAATCAGGACTTCGGAATTAGTTAGAGGAAAACATGGGCAAGTGATGTAGAAAGTGTAGAAATTATAAGAAGAAAACGATTTTGTGGCCTTAAATATGAATAACATCATAAAAAAAGAAAAGAAAAGAAAAGAACTGTCTCTGCTAAGTTGGTTCAAGTGAGTACTTTTTTTATTTGTAATCATGTCAGTGGAAACAAAGGAGCTAAACAGACCACCCACTCATTCTCTCCATGTCACCTGACTGACATCTTCTTTATGCCCCTCCCATCTCTCTCTCTCTCTCTCTCTCTCTCTTTCTCTCTCTCTCTCTCTGTCTCTCATACATCTCCATTCCCCTCATTCTCTCTCTCCGTCCTCTGGAGAGAAAAGACATCACGATAACGTAATTGATCAGCCGTGATGGTAATTCTTGGTTGTGCGAGATAACGGCACTCTTCATTATAGATCTGCCAAATCCCCCAACAACAAGAAGAAGAACGCGAGCGAGAAGAGGAACGGTGGCTCGGCTCCTTTTCTTCCGTTTCACACACACACGCTCAGGGGAGAGGAGATGGAGTAGACAGCAATAACACACACTGTTGACTCAGGAGTTTCTAAATAAAGGTGTAATTCCATACAGACTTCATCCCAAAACAGCTGGATTTGGTCATTATATTGGTTTGCTGTGTATTCCTGTTAAACTTTCTTGAGTAATGTGTTTGTTAAAAATTGCTCCCTGGACATTTTGGGGACAACTTTTGTAGTTTTAATATTGTGGCACCATTTTACAGAGCACCTTTAATATTTGGAACATTGTTTGTAATTGGGATAATATATTTTTAATCCCAAGCGTGTTGTCTTTATTCCACTTGTGAGTCTTCATTTGAAGAATGAAGAACCTCACAGAAATCACAAGCATCTCAGACCACTTTTCCTCGTTTTGAATTTAGATACTTGATATGATGCATTCCTTTACAGTGGTAGTCAATCGTATCTCCACTGTAAAGTATCCAGGTAGCCAGATTGTAATATGGAAATCAGCTCATTACACTGACAACCAACTTATTGTGCTCTTCGTTGTTTGCAGTTGCTGCAATGAAAATCAGGATTGTGTGTGGGATTTTTTTTTTTTAATTGCCTTCAATTCACCAGTTCTCAGTCTTTACAAGCAGACGCTGTTTGGACTGGTTATTACAGATGCTGTTTGGATTAGTTATTACAGCTGTGAGTCTGAGGAGGAGAAACAGCACAGCAATATACAACATGTCATTTTGGATACAAGAATCTTTTAACATTCAGGCACGTGGACTAGATCATATTGCGGTTATGACGTACAGTAGAAGGCAGGGTTTGATTAAGGTATTGGGGTAAGAGTTTTGGTTAGGTTTGAGTAATCCGCCAAAACAATCAACCATAAAACAATAAGCCACTCAAGGGCATGTAGGTAAAGGGTTACATAGGTACGATATGGAATAAAACTCCATTATCTGGGATAAAATCATTGTAATGCACGACCTTGTGACTGGCTTACTGCTCTTCTAAAACAGCAACAAAACAATATGATAAAATTTAGCTTTCAATAAATAATTACATTTAATGTATTACTAGTAATATTTGCAATAAACATTTCTTTTGCAATGCAATATAGTCTGTTAACAGTAAGCCTTGGTTGCTAAGCAACATAACGGACAAAGGTTATGGTATTCCTTGGACAGAATAATGGCTTAAGTGGCTTAAGATGGTTTCACTGGGTTAAAAAATTGTGCATTAATATAGAATTTTGTTATAGTGATGCAGTCACTGGTGGTGTGTGAACACTTTGAATGCAGCTCAGCCAATCAGATTTTAGAACCATAACTACCTGAAGAAAATGGCCAGACTGATTCGAGCTGACAGGAAGGGTACAGTAACTTAAATAAACACTCTTTACAACCGTGGTGAGCAGAAAAGCATCTCAGAACACACAAAACATCAAACCACATCTGATTCCACTCCTGTCAGCCAAGAACAGGAATTTGAGTCTAAAGACTGGAGTATAAAGACTGGAAACTAGACATAGGCTTTAATAAACTTTAATATTTCCTAAGAAAGTTGCCAATGAGTGTATTTTTTGATTAAATTTCTCTTCAGTGTGAGGAGAGTTCCATCTAAGCTAGAGGAAATGTTGATGTGTGCACATCAAGGGAGGTCCCTTTTCCTTACAAGACGCACATTTGTAGCAGTTTGTCCTATAGAAAAGTTGATTTTGACGGCCAGTTTGGTCAATTTGCAAGAGATTTCAGCCTCGAATTCAGTGGCACAGCAAACTGAGAATATTTCCCTCTCCACTCAAATGACTTTAATCCTCCATAAACACAGGGAGTCGGATGGAAAAGGACTCGCAATTAAGCAACTCATCAGTCGCTGTGGAGCAAGACGGGAGCCGGTGCGCAAGGCTGGAGCGAGAACCCGCCATTATAGTGTAATTATGATGTGATTATATTTTTATTACCACTAATTCTGCGAATAGCTGGCTGTGTGTACGTCTTAACGGACGGCAGACGCTGGCTTTCGTGAGTAAGTGTTATTAATTGCTTGGTATAGATAGCTGGCAGGGCCAGGATTTGGCATGTGTGTGTGTGTGTGTGTGTGTGTGTGTGTGTGTGTGTGTTATGCGACAACGTACAGCCGTGCTAGTCTTCACTCAGTGAGGAGCTGTTAGTTTCTATTTCAACAAGAAAACACATACCTGCACGTGGGTGCACTTCTGTGTGTGTGTGTGTGTGTGTGTGTGTGTGTGGGTGTGTGGGTGGGTATGTGTGCTAACAATGATGTCTCTGTTAGCTGGATGGGACATTCTGAGCAGAGGGCAAGGGGACAGACAAGATAAGCTGGTTTTGGAGATAACTCTCCCCTCTCTCTCTATTCCACCCTTTCATTCGGTTCTATCCTTCTCTCTTATCTCCTTTCCGCCGTTCAGCATATGGCAGTCCCACACTGAAAGAAAGAGAGATGGAGGTTTGGTTTACACACCGGCCTCAGAAACTGTACCCCTATTCCTGTTTGCATACATCCATCCCCTCACTCTCTCTTTCCTATGTTGCTGAATAATAGCGTATTAAGTAAAAGCCACAATTTACAATTTTAAAATACTAAACACGCATCATAATAAACAACAAATATCACAGGTCGTATTAATTATATTAATATTATTACTACTAATAATATTTATTATTACAATGAAAATATTAATCATATCAATATTAATTATATTAATGTTGTCGTATCCTTCTCAGACAGTTGTATTTGTTTGTATAAAACACTCAGTTTAGTGCCATTTTAGGAAAATAATCAACTACTGGGTGTGTGATGAAGTGGCCTAGACAGCATCATTATTCAAAGACGAAACGTCTTCTTAGTGAATCAAATTTCTAATGATTTCCTTTCCTCTTTCTACTTGCAGACATCCATATATGGACTCCAAGACACACCCACATTTCCATATACGGCCTCAGCAATACACCTTCAGTGGTCTGTAATCAGCAGACAGGGCTTATTGACTTGGGGAAGTCTGAGCTCTTGAGAAAGTCTGATTTTCCGAGTGGGAGGTATGAGTTACAGCCGCTCACATTGATTTTTCCTTTCCACTTCTGTCTTGCAGTATTATGGAGTATTAATGCACATTAAACACTGCATTTGTACTCTGACCTCATGTGCACAGCTTACAGTGAATCACTGCTAGCAATCACTATTTATTATTGGTGCTAGATCTGCTTAATTCACGAACGATTCAACCTTTTTGAACGAGTCACTAAGGTGAATCAGTATTGATTACTGAATCATTATTCTCCTTCTGTTGCTGTTGATGTGATTAGCTATTGTTCTCACTGGATCCAAGACTTCATATATGATAATCCAACAAAGCTTTATGTGGATTTACACGACACGTTTATTTATCTATAGTCATTTCTTTTAAAAAATCTATTAACTCTCATATTTGCAACTGCTTTGTGCCCTTTAAAACAAGATTCGAGATTCACTTCTCATTCCCTTCAACAACTGACTCAGTGAATTCAATGTGTCACATTTGAATGTGTGGGAAAAAAAAGGTCATACAAACAAATAACAAAAACAATAATGATTATTAACTGTTTTACATTTCTCACAGTATCTGTCGTATGTCTGAGTGCACAAATCTGAACAAATCATGTAACTGAACAGACTTGAGTCATTTAAAAGACTCTATATAGAATAATGTTCTACATTATTGTGATTTAATTAAGAAATATTGATATATAAAAATGCCAATTTTAATATTAAACACTGCCATTTGATTACACAGGACTCATATTGCTTTGTGTACACTGCTTATCTGACAGATCCTAATGCTAACATGGCTACAGCTAGTATTGTAGTAATGCTGTCATGGCTGCAGCTAGTAATTACAGCTTAATTTTACTGGGAATAATGCAAAACTTTGGCAAACCTTGACTCATTATCAATTCTGTCTTCAACTGTTGCTAACAATATTCTATGAAATCATACTCCGTTGCATTAGCATTGTTCTATATTAGTGTTTTCAGCTAGGCATGTCCACACAGACAGGACAGCAGGTGCTAATGCTAACAAAGCTAAAAGTGGAATAGAAATACTGTATTGTAAACATGCAATGGTATTAATTCAAAAGAAACATTACGCTTGCATCGTAAAGATGAAGTAGCTGCTAGTGCTAACATGGTAAACAGGAAATTACAGCTAGTATGCATCATTTGCAGAACACTAAACATTAGCTGGGAATTATCATACGCTAGTAGCAATTTTAGCAATTTTTAGCTGGAGTTGTTAAACCTAGACAGGTGATATTCTCACTAAAGCAGGTCTTTCACACTATATTCTCCACTTAGCGTCATTAGCGATAGCATGATGACATGCCTGAAATACCATTTCTCACCATAAATGGGTTGTAATATCTTTTTTTCAGAGTGAAATATCATAAATCAGAACAGGACTGAAATATAGTAACTGTCCATTTCATGAACAGTTAAGAGGTTCATGTTAAGGTCAATTCTGTCAATAGAAATGCTTTTCTTTTCTCTGGATGGATAGTAGATATAAAAATACTGATAATAATGGAGGGATGTTCCTTGACCTTCACGTTGTTTTGGTACACTTACATGATTAACACAGTGACTAGCAATCGGTTTCAAGGTTAAGTCTCCTGAATAGGAGAATCAATGAGAAGTTGAACTGTATTAAAGTGAATAAAGCTGGATGGATAAATACATGTGCCAGTGTACCTGGAAAAAAACGGTTGGGTATAGCTGACTGTTTTGAGTTGTTTTTTCATGTCTTTATAAGATTTTTGAAATTTTGTTGGATAAAATACAAAGAAGTGCTTTGTTTATTTTGGCCAGTTGCCGTAGGTGTACAAAAGGTAACAGAAAATCTGCTGATTTTGGTGGAATGACAGAAATTAATCAGGAATTAGATCTGTTTCAGAGAGCGAATGTCAGAATGCAAGAGTCTTTACACAGCTGGATTTAAGATCCAATGGTTCCACCAACTGACATCCACTCTTGCTAGGTTTTGTGTTCAAATCCCAGGAGCCACCCAAGTCGAGACCCTTGAGCGAGACCCGTAACATCTAACTGTTTAGCTGTGTGTGAATTTGAGTGAAGAGTTTTTTTTTAAATGACTAATCTTTTAAGTAATGTGGGTTTGAATTTTGACTTTGAGCCTGTGGTGGTATGATGCACACAGTGATGCTGTTTCACACCGTTTTGAGTCACACTTTAACTCCAGCCAAAGAAAACCTCCCTCATGATTCAGATCCTGAACATCTCCTCCGTGTTTACGCATGAGCTCGTGTGAGAGCGAGCGTTGGAGAACACGCTACGCAGGGGTGGAATTCAGATGGTAGCTCTCAACTGTCGTTCTTAACGTGCAATTTAATCAATTCATCTTACAAATAGCTCTATTTATAGCCACTTTGAGTGCCTCTCAGCACCTACCAAGCACTTCTCACGACCAGGGATGAACATGAAACACACACCTACACACAAACACACACAAAACTCGAACCAGAATCCCAGCTCGAAATTGTCAAAAAAGCAGTCAGACTAGATGAAATGTTATTTATCATATATTTTGGCAAATTTTGACAAATTGTTACACTTCGGTCCACGAAATGAAAACTAACCTGAAGCATCCAGCTAAACAATCGACTGTGAATTTAATCTGGATATTAAAATCAAAAGCTAAGATTAAGAGCTAAAAACTGACAAAAAATCTAAAACCTCAGAAGCACAAAGACAACAGAAGAAACCCATTAATTGTATCCCATTAATATTTTATACAATATACTTTAACAAACATGCATGTTTATTAGAGTTAAAAGACATTTTAAATACAGGTAAAGGTTCCTTCATAGCAACATTTTTCAGATAAATATCTTAAAACAGAAATTTTTGTATTATTTGTGTGAATCCATTCCCCTTCTCATGCTTGAAAAATCCTTTCCATGAAATTTACATTTTAGTTCATTCACTCAGCCCTGAACACGTTACCTGAACACATTCACCCCATGAAGTATTTGGAACATTTCACATGTCACATGTTCAACAGGAAGTTGCATCATTCCTGTACAATTCATGTACACATTCCTGTACAAATATATACAACATATTTCTCATTTCTTCTTATTTCTTATTCGTTTCTTATTTTCTTATCTAATTTAGTTATTTGAGTACACAGTCTAAGGAAGAGTAGACCAGATTTTCATTTCACTGCAAGTTATATACTATATATATATGACTGCGTATGTGACAGATAAATAAAAAAAAATCTTGAATCATTTAAATTTCCTGAAGATCCTCAGAAGAAGAAATGTCTCTCATTCTTTTTTCTTTATTTAGAGTGATATTGTGATAATGACTGACAAGTTCACTTTGAAAGTATAACACTGTTACCCAAATCAAATTAATTAAATTATTAAATGCAAATGAAAATCCATAAATCATTAGAATGTCATAATATCCTCATGCCATTAGCATGGACACTAGACAGCTATATTTGTATTTTTGCTAATTCTATGCTTAAAAGTTTGCAAAGAAAAAGTTAGCAAAGAGTTAGCAAAGAAAGTAAAAATGCATGTTTTCTTACACTAACATTAAAACATAAAAATAAAGTATTTAAGTAGTTCTATGGCTAAAAGGGCAAGCGGCACCAAAATCCTAAAATCACCCGGATACTCAGTCCATGTAAAAGCCATTCAATTGTTTATACACACCAAGAAATCCACACTTAGCAAAGAGAATCTGCCTGGGAGCGTTTCCAAGATGGCCGCCAAGTGGACAGACTTTATTTTCAATGTGTTTTTTGGTAAAGTTTGATTTTAATTAAGGTGTGTTTCACTGTCAGTCACCACTTCCTGTATATAAATTTCTGAGTGATCAAGTGTGTGTGTGTGTGTGTGTGTTTGAGTGGGTGAAGGGGAATTACCTCAACTTTTGTCAAGAATAAAAGTTTTTTTTTTATTTTTAAAGTGAAGTACTTGTGAAAATACATTAAAACTGTTTTCACAGCTGTTGTTTAAACATCATCTTGTTGATCAGTTTCTAGTTTATGGGTCTTTTCACATTCAAATAAAGAGGAACCTGGTCTGACTCAGAATGACTTCCAAGAACATGGTTTACAAGTGGACAAGGGGTTGCTTACTATTTCCAATGTATTTTGTTCCCCAGTGTCAGCACATCCTGTACATGATTTTAGTTTTATTTTGAGTGAAAGAGTATGTGAGTGTGTGAGTGGGTGGTGGAATGTGGATGTTTTGTCAAGAATAAGGCATTTTTAAAGCTAAGTACATATTCACATTTGTGGAAAAACACATTGTTGACAGGCATTTCAACTCTGTGTTTAAAATGTCATCTTCTTGATCAGATTTTACTTTCATGTAGTTAGAAGCCTGGTCTAGTATGTCTGAAAATATTTTCAAGATGGCCGCTGAGTGGTCAGACTTGGGGTTTCTGTCTATTTCTTAATCTTTTTTTTTTTTTTGGTGATTTTTTTTAACTAAAGTGTTTGTGAATGTCAGTCATACATCCTTTGCATAATGCTGGGAAAAAAATACAAAGAAAAAGCCCCTTAACTGGAGAATTCCAAACACGGGAGGGTTTATTCAACCCAGAGTTCAGCAAGCAACGTCAAATCAACAGCAAGCAAAGTAGCACTTCTGTAGTTTTAAATGAGTTATGTTTTATATCTAAGTATTTTCTTTAGATCAATCGAAATGCACTTGTTAAAACTACAACACTGATTTTTGTGGAGGTAAATATGCGTCAGTCATCACCAGTGTTGGGTGAAACGTTTAAAACGTAACTGTAATTCGATTCCATTTCCCTGTAAAAAGTAATGCAAGGGATTACGCTGTATTTTTCAGTAACTTAATTACAGTTACTTTTTAAATAAAATGCAATACTTAGGTTATATATAGAATTTCAATAATATTAAGCAATAAATAAACAAATAATTGTCTGAAACTAAATTCAAAGTCCAGAGATTGAGCTCCATTTAAATTAAATGACGAATCCGACACTGCGTTCTTGTGAAAGGATGGCAGAAGCAACGATTGGCTGTTTTGCTAAGTGGAACTATTCCCAATACTTTGAATTTATGACACGTTCAGACAAGAACATCACTGTAAAATGTAAGTTATGTCTTGGGGGAAACACTTATCAACCTCTCTGAGTAGCAGCAGTAATTTATTAAAGCGCTTGTCATGGCAACATTTCCACGTTAAAACTTGAGGGCGAATTCACCAACAGCGACGGATGAAACTGCTGCTGCAGCCACGCCTAAGCAGGAGAAGCTTGATTTTAATTCGAGTGTACAGTACAGAAAGTGATTGCAGAGCATATAGTGGAAGAGCGTTTTTTTTTTTTTTTGTTTTGTTTTTTTAGCACATACTAAACAAGATACCTGTGTATGGCAATTTAATGTATGAAGTAATTCATAAGTAATTAGTTTGTGATTATTTTTTATACAGAGTAATTACTAAAGTAATCTTAAAAATTACAGTTTTAAAAAGTTACTAGTAGTTAGTAATTAATTACTTTTTTGGAGTAACTTACTCAACACCGGTCATCACAGTTAGATGGCTAGCTTGTTGCTAGCAAAAGATGAACATGGAGGTGTCCATGTTTTTTTTTTTTTTTATCACTTCGTAGCTTGAATGCATGGAGGTTGAAAATGATGCTTTCCAACTTCCCACTTCTGAAGGAAATGCAGCATATATGTAAATCTTTCATTTTTTACTGAGAGAGCGGGTGTGTGAGTGTGTGTGTGTGTGTGTGTGTGTGTGTGTAAGTGGGTGGGGGAGAGAAACGAATTACCTCAGCTTTTGTCGAGAATAAAAAGCCATGTTGTTTTTAAATGGAGTTAAGTACATGGCACAAAAAAAGATTTTTTATTATTCACCAGATGGAGTAATTAGCGTTCAGCAAGTGCATTAGAGTTTGACATGCTTTTTTACTGCACGTTTCCAATCGCAAAGGTTAAATGACGTTAACCGACGGGTTACTCAGTCACTTAACTGCACTGTCGTTTTTACAAAAAGAGACGGGGCTAATGGAGGGCTCGTCGCAGACAGCTCGATTAGTTACCACCAATGGCAGCTTATTAATTTACATTTCTATCAGAGGTGCACCTGTGTTCCTCCACTCGCCCCCCGCACGCTTGGCATCTCCGCTGTACGGGATCATTATAGACATTAAAATCACATTACACTCCCGGCCTTGCCCCTAAACACACACACACACACACACATACACACAACACACACACAAAACACACACACATAGACACTCACTTACAGAGACACACTTCATTAGTGGGTTTACCCATTACTCTGCTCTGGTCTCTCTCTCTCTCTCTCTCTCTCTCTCTTTCTCACTTGCCCAGACTCATCGTTTGCCAAAAAAAGCCATTAACCAAAAAAAAAGTAATTAGAGGAAGAAAGAAGCAAAGAGAGAGAATCAAAGAGACGCTCTTCAGAGAGACGTTTCTGTTCTGACGTTCAAAAGATAAAAGCACAGTGTGTTGCCCCTCCTACCATTTTATATTTTACACACAACACACACACACAATACACAGAATCTGTCTATCTTTCTCACTTTCCCTCCATCACTATCTGCCATCCTTCCATCATCATATCTGTCTTCATTCTGTGTTTTCTCCTTTAGTCACTACTCTTTCTTTCTTTCTTTCTTTCTTTCTTTCCTTCCTTCCTTCCTTCCTTCCCCGTCCTTCCTCTTATCACAACAGGCCCAATCCTGTCAAAGTATCCCCTACTTTCTTTTTTCTTTCTTTCCATCACTGCATATCCCACCTTCTCACAGTGCCAAACTTCTTTCTTTCTTTCTTTCTTTCTTCATAATCAGCATCACAATCTCTATCTCTCTCTGTCTCTCTTTCATAAAACTCCTCCCTCCTACCACAGTATCCCTCTCTCTTTCTTACTTTCTCCATTTTTAACCTTCCATCACTATCTCCTCTATCGTCTCTTTCTTGGTTCCTCTGTCACTATATCTTTCTCTCCTATCAAAGTCTCTTTCTCTCTCTCTTTCTGTCTCTCTCACTCTATCTCTCTCTCTGTCTCTCTGCTATTCTTCCTAATCTCAACACAGAGAATAAATAGAGCTTCTGTTCCAGTATAATGGGAACTTATCTCAAAAAAGACATCAAGAAAGATGGACGTGTTCCTTAATGATCAAACAGAGGGATTTACAGAATGTGTGTATGAGAGAGGGCGAGAGAGAGAGGGAGTGAGAGAGAGAGGGCGAGAGAGAGAGAGAGAGAGAGAGAGAGAGAGGTGTAAACTGGGATTTGGTGGAAGGATTCTGCAGTGTTGACTCAGACTCAGATTCATCACCCTTTATCCCTCATCCACAGATAATACGGCTATGAGATATGGCAGAAATCTCTTTCCATGATACTTTAATACAGTTTCACACTCAGGGTTGTGCTGTTATAGGAAAATAATCAGTGACGGGGTGCTGTGATGTAGCGGAGTTTTATTCCTCTTATACCACAACAATTTGCCAGCAATCACACTTTTTTTTAATTTCTTATAGGACATGTTATTCTTTTTATTTGTTTATAGATATATTCATCCTTTCCTCTTTTTTTTTCTCTTTTTTTTCTCACAAGTTATTGTGAATGAGTTGTTACTATAGAAACGATAAAATTTTAGAACAAATGCATTAATATAAACCTGCAGCCGCACTACTGTCAAAGCTGCTGTTATAGAAAATTAATCAACACCTTCCGACCAATCAGAATCCAGAATTCAGCAGTGCTGTGGAAGTAATCACAATAATAGGAATTTATTGTTATGACACATATTTGATTTTTATATCACTCAAATTCCTGAGAACATTGTTGCTAAGCAACTGGAATATGACCGCATAGCACAAGCTAGCTAATGACTGAGGCTAATCACTTCTCTAGCTAGCACGTTTCTCTTAGGACTTTAGTCCTGACAGTGTGAAGACACGATGGCAGTGAAAACAAGACAGAACTGTCCGGAATATTTCACTTAGCCATGTTAGTTAAATTACTAAGAAAGACTCTGTACTGCAAAAAAAAATAATAAAATACGCAGAAATACGAACAAACCTTTATGGATTGTGAGAAACATCAACATTGTGTCAAACATTCAGTCACTGTATGTGTGTGTGTGTGTGTGTGTGTGTGTGTGTTCTTGTCTTTTGTGCATTTGAATTAGAAAATTTTCACTTCTACATCTCTCTCTCTTTCTGTGTGTGTGTGTGTGTGTTCTTGTTTTTTTGTGTATTCGAATTAGAGAAATTAGCAAATTGTCGGTTCTGAGTCTGAATGTGTGTGTGTGTGTGTGTTCATGTTCTTTGTGCATCTGAATTAGAAAATTGTCACTTCTTCCTCTCTCTCTCTCTCTCTCTCTTTCTCTCTCTCTCTCTCTTTTTTTCTGTGTGTGTGTATGTGTATGTTCTTTTTTTTTGTGCATCTGAATTTAGTGCATTGTCAATCCTGAATCTGAATTTGTGTGTGTGTGTGTGTGTGTGTGTGTTGATGTTAAAAAGGTATCAGCCATGTGGTAGCCTCTGTGTGTGACTGATTGGATTCGGGTGAGATTTACACGCTTTGGCCGTGCCTGCGCTTCCCCTGCAGAGACCGTTAGCTTTAGCGTTAGCCTAGCCTCGCTCTGTCTTGTCACTGAGGCAATCAGGAAAATAAGGCCTGCGTGATTTACTCCGGTCCGGCTGTGGGCCTCGTACAGCGCTCTTCTTTTTTCTCTCGTTTTGCCGAGTGATGGATGACGGGCGGATCACTCATTCCTTATAATGTGCGGAGAGAGGCTATCAATCAGGCCGGCACAGACTCCGCCCCCCCGGCCTCAACATAAGCTCTCTTTCATTCTGACAGCCATGGCTAATACATCTCTCCTCTCTCTCTTCTCTCTCTCTCTTTCTTTCTTTTTTCTCTCTCTCTCAGAGTCCATTTCTCTCTATCTCACACACTCACTGAGGTTGACAGGTCGTGCTAATATATCAGAGATCTGCAGGCCACAGGGGTGTGTTATTTATGATCGAGACCCTGACACTGAAAACACCAGCGCAGCACTGACGGAAGAGAGGGAGTAAAAAGAGTGTGAACCGCTGACCCAGACAGACCCATAACAAAGCAATGGAATTTGACCTTCACGGATTAATCCTTGTGTACTTGATGTTTTCATTTTCAAAGTTTCCACTTATGCTGAACGTAGATTAGTCGAGATCTGCTTGCTTCTACACATATATTCGCCTCAAAAGACATCTTTTGTCTCACTACCAGCATTTCATAAAATCCGTATTAAAATCATATTGAAGTCTCTGAAAAAAGTTCCTAGACTATACCATTAAAGGTACAAACACTTGTCACATACTCCCACGAGACTGCACTTTCATACCTAAAGGATGTAATGTACCTTTAAAACTCATTTAAGTTGCATAATTAGACACTGTAGAACTTTACATTGCCTCTACAGTTACACTGTTTGTACCGCAGGGAACTGAAATGTACCCTACTGTCATCTAATTCACTTTTAATTCCACTTTCATTTGATTCTGAAATAAGTGAAAACTAGCATAACTAACAAAACAGCTATGCCAAGTTTCTCAGGCTAATCTGAATCTCTAATAATGTACAATCCTGGCCTCAAACTTTAGGCCACGCCTCCTACCTGAGTCTCATGCTGGCGTGATGTGACGCCAATAAGAAAGGGAGTCGTTATTTGGACTTCAGGCTGAAGACGTGTAAGATTTTGGAAAATTGATCATGAGGGAACGTGATATTTCATTTTTACACTGATGAATTTTTTTTCTGCATCGTCCCCTTAGTCCTGATGATCAGCAACTCAGTCAGTTTATTGTTGAAGTTCAATGATGAATAGTTTTCTTCAAATTGATCGGGAAAAAAACGAACCATTTTGTTTGTTCCTTCTCCATTTTGAGAAACTGTGTATGTCTTTTAACACTGCTTCTCCTTTTTTTTTCTCTCTGTTTTTTTATGCAGAACATAGCAATTTTACTCACATCTAACAATCTAAAAAGAAAAAAAAATTAACTTGGACTTTTGTGTCTTGAAAATTCTCTAAATAAGAGCCACTGTTGACTGCAATGAAAAATGAAAAAAAAAAAACACTTTTTTAAATAAGAAATAGATTCTCCTGTAGTTAACAGTCTTTATAACTAATTAGTAATCTAAAGGCAGTATCAGCTGTATACATGACCTCCACACCGTTTACTTGTTCTACACAAGAGTCTTGATATAATAAATACTTCTTTTAACACATTATCTTCGTTACTGAACTTGCAGGTCCTCTGTGCTCGACCACTTCCACCACTTCACAGTGGATTTTAAGCCTCAGTTTGTGCCTCACGGAAAACATTTTGTAGGTGATCCCAGGCACAGTTTGCATGATGAGACTGAAAGTGTTTTCACAGTTTACACCTGAAGAGTTGAATCTGCACCACGGGCTGATTTTGATCTTGTTTGGGGGAGGGGCTTGTACTCACAGGTTGCTTTCTCAGTACCACTTCTAACAGAGCTTTTTAGATGCACGGCTTGTCATCGTGCAGGAATAACTACAAACAAGGAGGCGTTTTTGTATCAGAAAATTGTTGGGCCATGCAGCCAGCACAAGACATGCATTTTTGGTGATCTCTCTCAGTGCAAACTCTCACACCACATAGCTGAGCTAATTGCAGCAATCCATTGAAGATCCATTGCAGATACAGGTATGGATATTTAATGCACTAAACAGATACAGATACAGATAGTGTGCTTGGGTGTATTCCCGCCTCCACCATCATGCCATGAGATCAGGGTAGTAAACAAGAAATAGTAGTAGGTGAATGCACTTCATACATCAGTACTGGAAAATCAAATTGGTGGCCACATTGATCATTTTGGACCTCCTCCAAGTCCACACTTTGACGATGTCAATAGTGCACCAGTCATCAAGTCCCTGAGGATACATGGGTATGTAGTTAGAGCACTAAACAGATACAGATGCAGATACAGATAGTGTCCTTGTGTTAGACTCTCATTTTACATTTTACATATGTTCTGTTGCAAAGTCCTCCTCTGAGTTACTCCTGACTTCTCTTCGATCCTGACATGTGTGGGATTACCTGTCAATTCCGTAACTGTCATGTGCAGTAATTTATCGCAGTGCTATTCTTGTGAAGCCTGCGGCAATTTTCAATTCGACATGGCAAAAAATGAGCCTTTTACTACGCAATGACCTTCAGTTTTAAAACCTTGGAGGTGACCAAAGTGCCCAAGGACACTCACAAATCCTCCCTGCATTTTATAAAACACACATCAGGAAAGTTTGATTCATTTAGATATTGTGTTGATGCTAAACATCAGCTGATTGACTCCATTTGAGCAAAATTGTGTACCTTTCATGCTTTTCATTTCCAAGGAGAGAAGAGTATTGTGTTTACACCTCCATCATTGAGGAGTCCTTATTCTGCGTAAACCATTCTGAACATTGGCCCTTATAAAAAGAAAAGAAAAGTATTTGATTGCCTGGTCCGAATGTTTTCACAAAATGTCAGAGCTTCACTTGCTTTACTCCTCAAAATTGATTTATCTTTCTAGATTAACCTTGAGAAAAGCATCAGTTCATTTTTGACATTATGTTGGAGTGTCGCATTCACATGCACTCGGCTCTGAGTTCTAAACAAAGACAGCCTTGAAGACCCAATCAGCATGCCGCTTACCTTGAACAAGGTAACGAATGGATTCATATAATTTCCCCTTCTCAATAACTTTGCAACTTTTCAAGCAGTCAAAGGCCTCAGTGTATTCACCGAGTGAGAGCCTCTCAGAGAGAGCACAACTCCTCCTCGGCTTTCTCACAGCAGGAGGTCTCTCTCTCTCTGTCTCACTCTCCTCAACGCAGCTGCACTGTTTTTCGCCTCTCTCCATTTGTTAACTCATCCTGTTGACACCACGCACAGACGAACGAGTGCGTCAGGGGCGAGCAAACGGCAGCGCCAGAGCGTGGAGGTGGGAGGAACTCGGCAGGAACTTTGTCAAAAGCCGAAAAACCTGCATCCTGGTTGGTATGTACAGACGCATTTGACACACAGCTGCCTTCATTCAGCACTTATACAATCAAAACCAAAAAAAAAAAAGAAGTTATGTAATATACATTTTACTGATGTGGTGCTTGATAATTATGTCATTTAGTCAAGTTTCCAACAAACTCATAAAGTGTGTAAAGTTGATGGTTTCTCGTTTCTCCTTGCTCCTTAGTGGACACTGCAGTCCTCATGTGTTCATCTCTTTCATGTGTAAATTCTCCAAATTCTTCATCGCAAAAGTCTTGGGCCAAACAAACCCCAACTTCAGGAAGTCCAAAAGCTATGTCAATATTTACACAGGGAAAGTTCCTCGTATTCAGAGTCGGGTTTTTACACACATGCCTAAGTTGATTTTCGGGGTGGTTTAATCAGATTTATTAAAATCACCTGCATTCAGTTCCAAGATTGCCAGATTTTTCTTGAGTAGAAGCATAACAAAAACAAACAAACAAAAAAATACTATAATAATATATAAATAAGATGATGGCAAGTTTTGAAATAAACATCTGAATACAGATGTGCACAATTTTGCTATTAACTCATTACACGTGTGTAACACAAACCTTTGGTGACTTAAGTTGAAAAGTTACGTCAGTATTCATTCAGGGAAAGTTCTTGTAGTTCTTCTTCAGATTACACCCAAGCTTAAGTTGATTTTCTGGTCGTCCCCTTCAGATTGTTAAAAAAAAATATATATATATATCCATCCATACTTTCAAAATCCGATTTTCCCGATTTTTCCCTGCCTCTAAGCTTTGCATATTTTAATGAGCACCTTTGCCATTTTTCTCTTTTCCTTCTTCCATCTGACTAATTTTACTTTGTGTGAAATACAAAGGGGAAAAATGATCACAGTTTTAATATAGAAGGAGACATTATTATTGTGCAGTACACACACACAGAGAGAGAGAGAGAGAGAGAGAGAGAGAGTGAGACAGAGAGACAGAGAGAGAGACTTTGTGGTTGAGTTAGTGGATGTTAGTCCATCTTTTCCTGTGACTAATTATCAAACAGTCTTCTCTCTCTCTCTTTTTTTTCTCTCATTCTCTCTGACTCTGTCTCTCTCTCTCTCTGTCTCACACCTTCTCTATCTCTCTCTCTATCTATCTCTCTCTCTCTCTCTCTTTCTCTTCATTCTAATTGAATGCCTCTGCTGATAAATGGCTTGTTGAGGCTCCACCTTCAATGCACCATTACACTCTCTCTGTCTTCAGCCATACAAGAGAGTGTGTTGGGGTGTGGAGGACAGGTGTGTGTGTGTGTGTGTGTCTGTGTGTGTCTATGCTTTGTGTTTGGTTATAATGTTATTTATCATTACAGATGTAAGTGTAGTCATGTTCATCTTACTGCAGAAGCTTTCAGAAATGAATTATAGCACTTTACCACATTATCCAGGTTTTGTATTTAATCTGGAGCTGATCCACTGCGAATACTGGAAGAACGAGTCTATGCTGGTTCAGTTCCAACACCCAAAATGTTGCTCGTCTGAAACCCTCAGAACCGAGGCTGTCAAGTACAACTTGTAAAACCCTCCATGGTTGCAAAAAAGTATGACAGTTTGATTAAAAATCTAACTGACTTCTCAATTATCCAAAAATCTTCCTATATCTTGTAATTGTTAATCATATTGTTCATAATTACAACTCAACACTCTGTGTAAAAGGCTTAAAGCATTCTACAATTTCTGGTCCTTCTTTGTTCTGCGCTATGGAAACTCATGGAATTCCAACTTGGAGAAGTTTTGAGAGCTTTAGACTTTCAGTGTTAGCCTTAAGACCATTCAGATGGACATTTTGTCCATGCAGTTATAAGTATAGACAAAAGGTCATTGTACTCTCTTAGAATAAAAGGTTCCTCAAGAGTTCACTGGATAGTTGAGGGCTCTTAGCTTCTCTGATTCTGATGGGTTCTACCACCTTTAAGGTGACAAGAGAAAGAGCTTTTAAGAGTTCTGGATCTGACATTCACTCATTCAACCATCCATCTATCTTTCCATCCATCCATTAATTCACCCATCTATTCATTAATCCCACTATCCATTCATTAATCCATCTATTCATCCATCAGTCCATGCATTCATTCCTCGAAACCATCCATTCAACCATCCATCCATCCATCCATCCATCTATTCTTTCATTCCTTCATCCATCCATCCATCCATCCATCCATTCATTAATCCATCTATTCATCGATCAGTCCATGCATTCATTCCTCGAAACCATCCATTCAACCATCCATCCATCCATCCATCTATTCTTTCATTCCTTCAGCCATCCATCCATCCATCCATTCATTAATCCCTCCATCCATTCATTAATCCATCTATCCATCCACCAGTCCATGCATTCATTCCTCGAGACTATCCATTCAACTATCCATCCATCCATCCATCCATCCATCCATCCACCCATCCATCCATCCATCCTTTCATTCCTTCATCCATCCATCCATCCATCCATTTATTTATTTATTTTCTGTTATATTTGGCCCACATGTAGTTAAAGCAACACAAGCACACCTCAGCTCACAAACTCACTCCCTAGTTTATTTTATTTTATTTTTGCTTTGAATAATGTTTTCCGACACTGTCACACTGTTTTCAGTACACTGTTGACACTTACATAAAAATGATATCGTATTTCACATATGATTATGTGTGTAATGTTTCAAAAACATGTGAAAGTGCATTTCACCAGGTTATGTCCTGAATTTGCACTCAGGTAAACACGTGACGTCATGTGAACAATAAGTAATCACGCGTAAAATATGAGAAAATAACATCTGGAAACTGAAGCCACATGCCCTACATGTGAAATATTGATGTGAAAATAAATGAAAAATTGTGTACAACCCACATGCAAAAGTAAAGTGAAGTGTAAACTCATGTGAAAATACAAATATACTATGCACTACATATGAAAGATATGTGATACAGTGAGGTGTCAAACATGGAACGTTTCACATGAAGTTCATGTAACTTTTCAAATTTCAATTTTCTTCATGAGGATGACAAAACTCAAATTTCAAAACAAGCTCAAAATTGTCACATATTCCCATCAACGTCTTATCAGTGTATTCAGTTTGGTCCGCATATAATCTCTCTCTCTCTCTCTCTCTCTCTCACACACACACACACACACACACATATCATGCATACTGATTTGGAGAACAGAGACCTGCATAGAAATCGTCACAGGGAGCCTGTAACCCCATTTACTGTAATCCCACTTCCTGCTCGAGTGTGTTTTAATCAACACGGCTTCCTGCAGACATCACTGCGCTGCTGATTAAAACTGGAACATATAACACACACACACACACACACACACAAATCTTTCATTCACTAGTCAGCGCTTTTCTGTACTCACCGCTTTGTCTTTCACACACACACACACACACACACTTAATCTATCACTCAATTCACCAGTTTCACCTTTGTGGTGGTGGGAACATTTACAACCTGAACAAATTGCTTCCATGATCCCTGACATGACACACACACACACACACACACACACAACATTCCTTGATAAATGTAAATTATGCCATGGCTTAAATGTGTCACAAGACTCCCCGTCTCTGGACGGTTTCGGCTTTAGCGGAGACATATTAGCCATAATTGGGAGCACATATTGAGAATATTTTCTGGCAAACACTCCTTAATTAGATCTGGCGCGGGGCCTGGGCGAAAGGTTAGCGAAAGTGGAGTCAGGCTGTTTTTCTTCTAGGAGGTTTAACCTATGAAAGCGGGATATTTAACTCCCTGATTATTTATCTTCTCTGTTATTTAACTGGCCGTCGGCGATCAGAGATATCCGCAGCGAATCAGTGTGGCAGATTTGTTGACATTTTTGTCCTCTGACGAGACAGAAACAGGAGCGATGGAGTTAGTCAAATGTAAACACACCTCCGAGAATGAGAGAGAGAGGGGGTGTCTGATTGAAGTGCTGGTAAAATCAGATGTATAGCCATCAATTCTTTTGCTTTTACTTAATTAAACAAAATATTTCAGTGGTGTAGGGAAAACTAGGGCCTGTCCGATATCTTGGTGTTCCATTACAGAAAATCAAGCCAATAGCTCACTGATAATAATGCAAATAATGGTCCTGCTGCCTATCATTACATCATGTCAGTTTAATCAGGATAACCAGAAGTTACCAGAACATTCTATCAACTGCTATTATTAGTTATCGATTTTTTAAAGCTCTGTAAGAAAAAAGGTAGACCCTACAGAAGTTCATTCATTCATCCGTAGTAAGTGCTTTATCCTGCTCAAGGTGGTGGTGGATCCGAAGCCTATCCTGGGAACACTGGGCATGAGGTGAGAATACACCTAATATGGGATGCCAGACCATCAAAGGTCACCATGAACACACACATCCACACACTACTTAATACTTAAGAGCAATTTAGAGTCACCAATCTACCTACCAGTCAAACCTACCAGCTTGAAGAACCAGAGAACCTGGCAGAAATCCATGTAGACACTGGGAGGACATGCAAATCTCCATACAGGCAATAACCCGAGCTCAGGATGAAACTGGGGACTCCAGAGCTGTGAGGTGGCATCACTATCTGTTGCACCACCATACCATGAGATCGGGGTACTAAATAAAAAAAATAGTAGTAGGTGAATGCACTTCATACATCAGTACTGGAAAATCAAATTGGTGGCCACATTGGACATTTTGGTCCTCCTCCAAGTCCACACTTTGATGATGTCAATAGTGCACCAGTCATCAAGTCCCTGAGGATACATGGGTGTAAAAAAAACAAGCATTTATCAACCAGCATTGTCATCAACTTGACATGTCATTACTCCTTCAAATACTTTAGTATGGTGACCAGTGAGACCTTTCTCATTTTCCATTCAGAGATGAATAAAGTTCATAGCCACTTCATCAGAAGAGAAACAAAACAAAAAAAAAAAATCACCCCGACAAATATGAATGATGTACCATGGCGAAATCAACTACCCTGCAGCTCTATAACAAATGATGTAGGCTATAAATGGAATTAGACAATCGATCATACTTGGCTTAATCATCTTTTTTTCCACATAAGTGGCAAACCTACACTCTTACAAAAACAGTTTCTTAAGGGTTCTTGGGATGGTTAATGGCTATAGCTTTCTGAAGGCATTCTACTTGCCATGAAACCCCATACTTATGGGTCATGCACAGAACTCTTAAGGTTCCCCCAAGATGGACAAACTGGATAACACTTTACGGCATGGATTTTTAACTCCAGTTCTGCACAATTTTTCCTACTGCTGACACACTTGATCCAAATGATCACCTACTTATTAAGCACTTAATGAGGTGACCCAGGTGTGTTGAGAGTAGAGAAAACTTTAAACTGTAAAGGGGATCCACAGAACTGGAAATAAAACCCCTGCTGTAGAGTAGATTAATGACTAGGGCAGGTAGAGTTGTTGCCTCACATCTCCAGAGCCCAGGGTTTAATCCTGAGCTCAGCTAACTATCTATGTGAGTTTCACATGTTCTCCACTGTCCATGTTCCTCCAGGTTTTTCAGTTTCTTCCCAAACTGTTCCTCCTGAAAAAGATGGTTCTAGGTGGATTGCCTACTTGAGAGTATGACGCCTCCATGATTGACATGGCATCCTATCAAGGTTGCATTCCTGCCTTGCACTCAGTGTCCCTAGGATTGGCTCTGGATCCATCATGGCCCTCACCAGGATCAAGCCTTTATGTAAGGAATAAAATGCTTTAGGTCATGCTGTTATAGAAATATAATCAACATGTGGTGTGCTGGAGCCAGATGCAAAGCAGAGTTACAGGTACCATGCCAAAGTTGTCCAATAACAGCAAGTCCCAAAGTGTTTTATTCCTCTTCTACCACAGCAATGAAGAGTCAAGAAAAAAACAAGAATCAAGAAAAATAAATCTATTTGAATATTTGTTTTCTTCTCTTAACCCCCCCACATACTCTGACTTTGGTCCTACATGATATCGCAAGTGCTTCGGGGTAAGAGGCAAACTTTGAGTTAGCATTTATGTAGGATTCTCCAAAAGGAAGACACATATATGGTACATATGGTACTTCTGCACACACTTTGGAACCTACCATGAAAATAAGACACCTGGTGTATTTTTGATATCATACAAAGGTCATTTTCAGGCCATTTTAAGGCCATTTGAGTTTGGTACTTCTGATGAAGTGTGACTGCTGTTTTCAAGCCTGGACGTGGTCCAGAGAACGGATCCCTGCTCCTCTTGAAAATGATAGACCGTGTTGCACTCTGCATCAGGTGTGGAAAATATCCGCTCTCTATGCAATATGCCGCGTGAAATGATCGATTAAGCTTGTCATTTTACTTCCTGTTTCAAGTTTCCTGATGGTTGGGAAACGGTGGTTATAGTCAGCAGATATAAATCAAACAGACTTTCATAGGAGCAAGAGTGCTTGCACTGAGAACATCGAGAAAAACACAGGTCTCATGCCTTTCTGCACAGCTAAAAATCTTACGAGAAAGCAAATCTTCGATGACCCCTGTTCCCAAATGAGCCCAGAATCAGTACTGGGTGCAGACTCAAGCCTGGTGCAGGCCAAGTGGAAAAACATGCAAAAAACATACGAGCTCTAACCCTCACCCATAACCTCAACCATTTATCAATGTACGTGCATTTTTATAAATTTGCAATCATTGAACTGTATCTGTAGGTGCCAGTGCAAATGCACGTTCATGGGGCTTTTCATGTTCACCACAGAGTCAAGTGATGCCATAGTCACGACCTTTGCGACGCCCAACACTGTTCGATATGCAAATGCAATTATGGTGCCTTTATCTCTGCAAAGGGCAGAGGATGAGAAAGAAAGAGAAAGAGAAAGGCTGGCCTGACCTGCAACAGATCCTCATCTTCTCTCTGTGAGGCTCGGGAGGAGAATACAAATGTTACTACATTAACCCGGTCCCGCAGAGAAGCGACAGAGAAAAGAGGAGAAGAAAGGAAGAGAAGAAAGGGAGGGAGAATGCAGGGTGAAATGGCTTGTCTTTGTAGTAAATCATATCGCCAATGAATGCTAATTTGGAGGAGGTGATAGAAGTGGTAATTGTTCTTTTCAGCTGGGGGGCTCCAGCTCTCTCTGCCGTCGTGCCTTTGATGGACTGTAGTGTCAGCAGTGCATTGTGGGAGCCAAATAACCCTCCCATGCTCCGTTTGTGCATGTTGGATGTGTGTGTGTGTGTGTGTGTGTGGGTCTTACCCAGGACCTGTAGGAGACACATTGATAATTAGATTCATACATCAAACGTTCTCCACCTTTCCTCTTTAGCACGGCTGTGCCAAAAAGATGACATACGGTAAAAGATGAAAGTATGTTCCTTTTTTCCTTTTTAATACTTTGTCGATTTTAGCAGTATAACACTTTACTGGACTCCCAACTAATTCAGTTCAGCTCCCAGCTCTATATCACTCATTTATTTAGCGGCGGCATGATTCATAATCGTACAGATAAAGCTATAAGTGAAGCGACATAGGAACAAACTCCCTTTGAATTCTTGACTTTGTGTAAATTGGACTTTAAGTACATTCTTCTGAAGAATTCTGAGGACTTTGCTGTCCCTCAAATTTCACAAATTTAGCTCCTCTCTGTGTCTAGTTCCCATTCTACAATGTTTGGCATGAAAAGTTATTTATTTTTTACCTTGTCAGATTGTCTGTTCCATCTGTATTTACATCATTTGTATATAGATCAGTTTTGATCTATGTTTGTTATCTTTATTAGGGACATATCTTTCAGCTTTTGTGAGCATCTTTTTGAGAGGTTTGAAAAACGCAGGTAGACATTATTGGCTCTCATTCTGAGCAAGGTGGTCTTCGTCTGCTTTCAATTGGACTCTAGTGAGAAAGAGATTCAGCTCAAATCAACTTGACTGCAGAACGTGAATCAAACATGCCATGAAGCACTTTCAACCCAAAACAAGAGGTGCAAACTGAACCAAAGGACAGAGTTTTATGAGAACATTCTCAGCCCTACACGCTGCTCAGCAAATTTTTGGGGGATTTTCGTGCATTTAATTACTTGCAGCTGGAAGACAATCCAAAAAGCAAACAAAGCAACTCAGCAAATGGAACAATAGTTGTGAAAGTCTTCTGACTCCCAGGAGGAACTCAGTCTGGTTGGCTGGTACATTTTAAACAACAAGCTGGACAGGACACACCCACACTATTCCTTTGCTAATGTCAACACAGGGTTATTCTTTCTGCATGAACCAGTGCCTATTAGAAAAGATCTCTGTCTTTTGCGGTTAATGGAGCAAATCTTGCCTTGACATGGGAAAAATTCCTTTATATTTCATTATTTTCTCCTCACAGGACCGATGAGACTCCATGGCCTCTATGTAGCCTAAGCTCAGAGATGGATTGCAGCACCAAAAGAGATATAAACAGCTCCAGCTGCTCTGACATGTTGCAGGCTGGAATTATGAGGTGCTTGAATGTACTAGAAGCTCCATGGGAATCGGTACAACCTTCTAACTGTGGAGGAGGAGTTTTTGTAAAAACAGTGGTCAGATCTGTTGTTGTCACACACCCCTGTGAGTAAGAGCATGAGGGTCACAGGGATCATGGAGGCTCTGAGAACAGCCTGATGCTGAATCAGGAAGGAATCCAGCAGTGATCCTGAAGGTTCTGCTCACCATCACGATGACAAGGGAGGCAACCTGATAGGCTGCCGTTCTCGATCATGTTCGCCAGAATTTACCAAGGGAGGTTCTCCAGAAGCATTTGTAATGCTCAGCTTAATCCCATCATCACTGGCACACACAGTCACGGATCCTCCCTTCTGCTAAACACTCGCTCAGAGTTGCCCACAAAAGCATGACCTGCAATCCCAGAATGCACTGTGCTCTCACATATGTGCTTTTTTGTTCACAATGAGATAATTCCGGCTTCTCATCCTGAGAGAAACAGATATTATGAAACTGAGGCAAACACACTCTCAAACACAGAGTGACTAAATTACCCAGGACGATGTCTTCATCACCTTCATCATCTTCATCGTCGTCTTCTCCTTTCACACACCTCTCATGCACTCGCCCCAAAAGTCCCTTTCAGAAAGAAAAGAGTGAGAGCTGTTGCTAGGAGACTTCTTGAGGAATACTGTGTAGCTTTAGCCACTAGCTAGCCAGGGATTTGAGGAGATTTAAGCAGGAAAAAGGAAGGCTAAGGAAGCGATAAGGCGTGGAGTAAAGCACACACATACACACACATACACACACACACACACAAGAACAGGGGCTGTGCTTTAGCAAAAGCATGTCTGACTAATTCATCTCCCTCTCTCACCAACGAGTGTTTACTCCCAGTGCTCGTGTGTCTGAGGGCCTCGGTAACCTCATATTCAAAGCACACACATCAAACTCCAAAGCCATAAAATAATTAGAGGCATGCTAGGGGATTTAAGCGGCCTTACAGCACGGCCCACATAAATGGTGCTCTGAGAAAAGGAAATTTATTTCACAGCTTAGCGACTTTTCAGAAACAAGTAAAAAAAAAAGAGAGAGAGAGAATCGAGCGACGAGGCTTGAAGTACAAGGGAAATCAGCTTAAAAAGTAACCCTTTGAGTGTGCATTTATAGTTTTGATTTCTTCTTACAGCCATATATGAAACCATGAGCGCCTCTGAGTCAATCTAATCAACCGCAAATTGCATTAGCATTCGTCCACTTGTAACTACAAGCAAATAATATTGTAGGAATCAGCAAGTCCACTTGCAAACATGCTGTTTAGGAAATTTACACGTGAGCTGTAAATGAATGCAGTGCTGATGGTGCGGCCATTATTTTTACTGCATAGATGTGTGTGTGTGTGTGTGTGTGTGTGATTGATATGTACTGTAAATATGATGGAAAAAACACCCAGTCACCAACTGACAAAAAATGAGCAAACATTTGTTTTGCTTGTTTTTTTTGCTCTTCCACATTGATACTTTCCCATTTTCATAAAGACCTATATTAAATGTCTCTTTGACCACCGTGCTGTTGAATTCTGCCAGCTGTTTTTCATGTTTTTCATGTTTATATTAATGTGCTTGATCTAATACGTCATCATAGTAACAGTAAATTCATTTGGCCGATGGATGCCCCATCGTTGACATGGTGATGTTTTCTGTAAGGAAATGTTTACTTAACATTTACGGAAGGAGTCTCAGCACTTTGGAACAGTCAGAGATAAAGTTTTTTCCACAGGAAAGTCTGTGAGTCAGGAAATCTAGCTTTCTCAGGAACATGACGAGTTGCATTTTTCTGTCTTATTAATTGCAAAAGAAAGTGAAGGAACAACTGTTTATATTTGCTATAGTGATAACAGATGTTCCACAACATTAAATGTAACTATATCCTGATAAATAGTTTGATGTGCTGATGTGGGGACTTAGGACTGGGGTTGAGGTCTATTGGTCTAAGAAGTCATTTAACAACAAATAAAAAAAAATAAAATCATGATTAAATTATAAAATAATACAATAAAACAAGTACTTAAATAATCATATATTCTATTAATGTATTTACCCTTTAAATCTATTTAAACCCTTTAAAGCTTTGTATTCTTGCTTATAAAGTGTTTATTACTGAACCATAAATTACAGCATTACCCAAACATCAGGTGAAGAAACAACACCCAGACATTCTCCTGAAAATTTGAACACAATATTAAATGTATTGTTCCCTCAGAGATTGCAGGAAAGCAGGCCCAAACCATGATGCTCCCACCACCATGCTTCACAGTTTTAATCACACTATAGTGTTGGTAATGGAAAAATCACAGAGTGAAATGACTGCTTTTCAAAAAACACAAACAGTGCTGCATGTGTCAAGTTTGCAAAAACAGTACATGGATTTTTCATACCTCAAATTTCTGTCAACACATAAGACACAGCTAGCGTTAGCTTATCTGAACATTTCCGTTACGCATTACTGAATATATTAGTGATATACTGATATGAAGACATCACCTTTTTCCCAATGGCTTTACCCTCATATAAATGCTTGTCAGATACTCATATGAGGACAAATGTCTCCAAAGTATTTACTGTTTGAAGTCATTGATTAGATTAGAAGAGTGATAAGAAATTATAATAAACACATGATAGTTCAGGTCTCAGTAGGACACTTGAGTTGACAGTTTATTAGATATACAGATCTAGTTACCAATACTCTGATGACTTAATCTTGGATATAAAAGAGAATTTCTATTATGGTAAAGGGGTTAATGTGTGGTCTCAGATGCTTGGAAGCTCCATGCGAATGGTAAGTGTTGCTCTGGATGTAAAGGGACATGAGGATGATCAATAATGTAAAACACACTGCTGACAGAAAACGTCAGAAAAGAAGCAGAGTGTAAGAATAGAAAACATTCCTGTATAACAAGTAGAACTCAATGCCAACGATGCTGATGGAGATGCCACCAAACAACCACCACCACCAACAAGCGTAGTCTAGATAATGTATTAGAACGAGTGCATTAATATAAACCTGTGATTTGCAGCTGCACTATTGTCAGGTCTGCTGTTATAGAAAATTAATCAACACCTTCTGACCAATCAGAATCCAGAATTCAACAGTGCTATAGTACAAAATATAATATTATATGATATTTACAATCAAAAATACCTATTCTAGCAGACTATGAGTTCATTTGCTAACTAATAAACTGGCAATATTTTTCTTTGCCTGAGGACATAATGTAATAATGATGGCCATGTGTGTGTGTGTGTGTGTGTGTGTGTGTGTGTGTGTGTGTGTGTGTGTGGTCAGAGGGCCAATCCTCTACCCCAGGTGCTTCATTGCCTGTGCTAATTTGTCTGATGATGAAATGTATGTTGCATTAAATATCACTTCAGCACCAATCAATTACCTCTTGATACACGACTAGAACAGCAGTCTCTCGCTCGGCGTAGCACTTAATTACTCATCGAGGACTAATTGTTCTCACAGAACAATTGTTCGCTGAGCTGCCTGTCACTCATCCTCATAATTCACTGAATCTGCAGGCAATTAAGGTGAGAAGAAGTGATTGGTCGGAAGGTGTTGATTAGCTCTCTGTAACAAATCACAGGTTTATATTACTGCACTCGTTCTAATACTTTATGGTTTCTATGGTAACAAGTCATTCGCATGAACAGATTAAAAACATGTGGCGTCATTGATATGGTGAAGTTTGCTGTAAGGAGAGGTTTATTTAACATTTATGGAAGGAGTCTCCAGTGTCAGCGCTTTGTAACAGTCAGAAAAGAGAGGCTGGTGAGGTAACGACTGATTATAGCCACTCTAACATAATTGAGAACAGGAACTAAACTTTTTGCACACATTCAACATTAACTGTAACTATAAATGGATAGAAAATATAAGACGTTGTTCATTAATAAATTTTAAAAAATGCAATTATTGCTGTGGTCTGAGGTGTGTGGAGGAAAATAATCAGCTCTCGGGTGGAAACACTAACACTAACGCCACTCTAGCAGACCATGCTATTGTTGATTATTTTCCTCTAATTTCACAACATCGAGAGTTTCATTCCTTCCATTTTGTTCATAATAGTCCAAAATTTCTACAGGACTATTCTATTCTGTTCTAATGGCAAATGGAGAAGGAAGATTGAACTAAAAAGCCTGGGCAGTGTGTGTGAGTGTGTGTGTGTGTGTATGTGTGTGTTTAAAAGTTACATGACTGGGTGTATGTATTGTGTGTGAGATATCCAGGCCTGAGGAGGATGAATGCTCCCATTCTCTCTGACAGATAATGGGATCCCGGATGACATGCGATTGGATCTGTAGCACTGGGCCCTTTTACTTCCACACACACATATCTGCTGTCAGACTGTCAATCAAACCCCCTACCACATACACACACACACACACACACACACACACACACACAGCTCGGTCAACTTTCCCTCCAACTCTCAGCTCGAAGTCTTCTCATGCTTTTCTCTTGCTTATTAATCTCCATGATGGGAGGAAACAGAAATCGAACAGCGGACAAATCAGCACAGACTTTGCAAATAAAGCACAGCCTGAGAAGTGGGAGCCATTTGCATTTAGATTTATCTTTCATTTTCATTGATCAACGTTTTTTTCCTCGACTGCGTGGCGAGACAGTGGAATCGATGCGTGTGAGCTGCGGCTCTCTGCGGGGAAGCTTCTGTGTTTTGAGAATGGTGCATGATACACGCCGCTAAATCTGCCAGCGCTCTGGACGCTGCCATTTTTTCTTTCCTGTGAGTCCAAGCTCTCACAGCATTGGCCAGAAGAAAAGCCTTCATGATCTACTGTGTCATTTCAGTGATGGACGAGGTTCTCCTCAATGGATGGGGGGAAAAAGAAACAAATAAATTAGAGACCTCTTTGTCAAACCACTTTGCTATGGAATGGAGTTATTATAAATCAAACACTTTCACTAAATGAGTATCAAAATGAGGCTTTTTTTTGTGTGTCTTTTGTTTTTTTTCCTCATACATCACATACACATGCCTGCTTTCAGCGTGCATCATAAATACGACATTTGCTGCATTCCAACATAAAACCGGCATTTATTATGTCGTTTGTCATGTTGTGCAGCATCATATGGCTCAATATTGCATTTCTGTCCATGTATATTGTTTGCATAATTTGCTAATAAATAATTCCACAAAAGTCCAAAGAGATTCACAAATAAAAATCGCATATAATAAAACATGATAAATATGTATTTGTTTGGGTGTTTGTTCACTGTTTGAAATTTTCACAACCTACACGGAAGAAGCAAAAATATCTTGAATAAAGAAAAAAGTATTATGTAATATTTTTCATTCTGAGATCTTAAAGAGCATAAGACTATTAAACCTATTTCTACACATTTTCACTAACATCAAGCTCGAAATTGTCTTATTCTTATGGCAGATAATGTTAATTGTGCTTCTTTCTAGGAATAAATGCTTGAAATTAGAAAAAAGAGACTATTTCAAGGTTGCAATGAGAATGGATATCTAGAAATAGGCTTAATATTCTTATATTTGTTTAAAAGAAAACTAATAAAGAGATATATTTACATATATACATACATTAGAACATATTTATACTTGCTAAGTACAACAAACCAAATATAAGATCATTAAACCTATTTCTAAGCAATTTCTTTACTAATTTCAAGCTAGAAATACTCATTTGTTCTAACTGTAAGCATTAATTTCTAAAAAGAAGCAAATTTAACCTTATTTGCCAGAAGAATAAGACAATTTTAAGCTTGAAATATGTAAAAGCATCTAGAAACAGGATCTAATATTTGATGTTATAAGAGTAAAGTAAACCAAATATACAGTATGATTATTAAAACTATTTCTGGACATTTCTTTTTACTAATTTCAAGATTGAAATAGTCTCTATATTTTTCTAATGTTTAGCATCTAATTCCAGAAAGAAAATTAACATTATCTGCTAATAGAATAAAAATAAATAAATAAAGCTTGAAATGAGTACTGCTTCTCAAAGCAGGCTGAATAATCTTATATTTGTAATATATTTGCTTTATAATAATCTCACAAAGAGAAATATTAGCTAATATATCTAATATTCTAGATATTGTCACTTGCTAAGATCCTTTTTTTTGCAGTGTACAAGAACATAGACTTCGCAGAGGAAAGCATCTTGGCACAAAAGAGCAAATCTTCTTTCTTTTAGAACGCTTTTTTGTGATATATTTTACTTAAAATCTTTTTCTCGGTCAGTATTTATCCTGTTGTCATTATAAGTTTTGGTCTTCTGTTTATTGCTGCTGTAATGTAAGTGATAACTTGCCTCACAGACGTTCCACTACATTAAACGTAACTATAAATGGATAAAAAGTCTGATGTGTGATTCTTTAATAAATCGAAATGGTAACTGTTGATAAACTGCTGTGGTACAAGAGAAACAAAACACTTCAGGATCTGCTGTTCTAGGAAAATAATACATAATAACTTCAGGGTGGAAACAGTAACTCTGTTGATTATTTTCCTAAAACTTCATGCCCCGAAGTGTTTTATTCCTTACTTTAGCATGCATCATGATGTCTGGCTCTCTGCTTTGATGTTAGCATCTGTGCTACAACGGAACATGAAATTTCTCGTGTCACATTCCAGCGTTTCCACAATCAGTCCTGCCATTGTGTCGTTTTTAAATCAGTTCCGGTCTGTGTTTACCATTCTGTGTTTTAATAGCTTGTGTTCCGTGTGTGTGTGTGAGTGAGAGAGAGAGAGAGAGAGAGAGAGAGAGAGAGAGAGTGTCATTGTCTGCTGCAGTGAATGAGACTATTATTAAAGTCAATAATAGACGAGGTCACTTCCTGTGCAGCAGCAGCGGCATCTCAGCAGGCTCACTTAGCATGATGGACCGATAGAGTTTCCGTTTAACAGTTGCACGCACACACACACACACACACACACACACACACCACATGCATACAGCTGGCCAGGGATGTCTAACCCTGACCACTAAGCCACAGAAACCATGTTCAGTCTTATGGGGCACTGAGCCAAATAGCAGGCCACACACACACACACACACACACACACACACACACACATGTATACTGACTGTCTGTCTGTCTTGTCTTTTACTCTACTCTCCTCCAACCTTTTCTTGTATGGCTCTGAACTAATCGCTTACACAACTCACATGCTGCACACTGGGACAACTGAGCACCCACAGACACACACACACACACACACACACACACTCGTGGCGAGGCATGCAAGGAGAGACTGAGGCCGCTGGGGAGCGTGTAAGTGTGACAGAGTGTGACAGAGATCTGCCACTTCAGTGCAAAAAGCTTCCACAGAGCTCTGGAGACGAGCCGAGCTGTGACAGGCTTCACACACACACACACACACACACACACACACACACGCAGTTATATCTCACATATATGTACTCACATGCATTCATATACATGCACAAACACACCCTGCAGTATTGATGACCATGACCCATAGACACACACTAATCTCTGGCTGGATCAGCAGACTGCAGGACACGTGGACTGTCATGACACAAGCAGCACAATGATCCATAAACATGTAAACAACATGTAAGCAACACAACTATACACAAACACCTAAACAACATGAAACAATACAACTATACATAATCACATAAACAACATGTAGGCAACCCAATGATACATAAACACGTAAACAACATGTAACAATACAACTACACACAAACATATAAACAACATGTAACAATACAACTATACATAATCACATATACAACATGTAGGCAACCCAATGATACATAAACACGTAAACAACATGGAAGCAACACAATGATACATAAACACGTAAACAACATGTAACAATACAACTATACACAAACATATAAACAACATGTAACAATACAACTATACATAATCACATAAACAACATGTAGGCAACCCAATGATACATAAACACGTAAACAACATGGAAGCAACACAACAATACACAAACACATAAACAACATGTAACAATACAACTATACACAAACACATAAACAACATGTAACAATACAACTATACACAAACACATAAACAACATGGAAGCAACACAACGATACATAAACATGTAAACGTTTTGTCTACTCTTTTTAACGTTTTGTCTTTTTTGTCTACTTTTCTCTTCTTTTCTTTGTTTCTCTTCATTCATCTTTTATTTTTCTCTTCTCTTCTTATCTCTTTTCTCTTCATTTCTGCTCTTTTCTCTTTTTCCTTCTCTATTTTCTCAGCTTTTTTCTTCTCTTTTTCTTTTCTCATTCTCTTCTCCCTTTCTTCTTCCTCTTCTCCTCTGTCATTTTTGTCTGTTCTCTTTTGTATTGTACTGTACTTTTTTCCTCCTCTACTATTTCCGTCTTATCTCTCCATTCTTCTTTTCTTCCATTTCAGTGTGTGTGTGTGTGTGTGTGTGTGTGTGTGTGTGTGTGTGTGTGTGTGTGTGCATGCACCTCATTCTTATTTTCACCATAATGTTAACATCGAGTGCTCTGCGCTGCACATTAACATGCTGCATTTCTGAAACATGTTCTGTGTTTTTTTTTACCTCGGCTAAAAGCCCCCCTGCAGGAGCGAAGCTCGCGTCATGAATAATGCATGAGGAATAAACACAGCATCTAATGCTCTTATTATAGCATTCAGGGCCGGCTGGGAGTGAGCTGCACACACACACGTACTTTATAGCTACAATTATAAAGTGTGTGTGAGCCACAGAGATGCGAGCCATCAGTGTGTTGTGTTCCATCAGCTCGTTCCATATCTCACTCCGCCTTACATTAGAAATGAGGAACGCTCATATGGAATCGTTCAGCTGAATTAAATGCTGTCTGTAAGACAAAACTCCTGTTAGAGCTCTCGGTCAAACCTTCTCTATCTCGATACCAAGCTAGCGTTACTAACACCACTTCTTTTCTATCCAAAGAACCCGTGAGGAACCTGTGAGGAACCCTTTCTCTAGGAAGAAAGTAGAACATACTGTTGTAGCTTGGTTCATCCAAAGCATCCACCACTTTTGGTTTTCTTTTTTTTTAATTATTGTACATAAACACGTTCTTAGTAATAATAATGTCTTTAAATGGTTCCTTGTAGAACCCTCCAACTACATTTCCCTATTAAACAGGGTCCCCAGTAGAACACAAACTCTCCAAAAAGAAAAGAAGCCTTAGAGAACTTTTTTTCATCATGTGCATTGGGATTCATTGCTTCACAACATGTAAGCAACACAATGATACATAACGATGTAAACAACATGTAAGCAACACAGCAATACATAAACATATAAACAACATGTAAGCAATACCAATGATACATCCATCCGTCTTTTGTACAGCTTATCCTACACGGGGTCTCAGGGGAGCCTGGAGCCTTTCCCAGGGGACTCGGGGGAACATCCTGGACGGGGTACTAACCCATCCAGAGCACAACCGCACACACATTCACACACTACGGACACTTCTCCTTTTTTCTCATCTCTCCTCTTAACCCTATATTTTCTCTTCTCAGTCACCTCTCCTCTCTTCTTCCTCATCTTCTTTCTTCTCATTCTGTTCTCTTCTCTTCTCTTTTTTAAATAAATGAGCACTTCTTCTTCATCACTCCATCCTGTTGTTGATTATTTTCCTATAACACCACCATTTTCACTCCTTCTTGCACGTCTTCTCTTTCATATTCAGCAGATATTTTGGCTCGAGCCGCAGAAAGCCTCGTCAAAACTTGATAGACTCATGATGTTAACATGAATCATTTTCCCTTAACACGTCACAATTCAGACATTTTTCACATCTAGTGAATGCCTTTTTTCTGTATTTTTTTTGTGATTTATTTTCACATGATTCACATGGTTTCACTTTCAGATGTGATTTTCTATAATGAACAATTCTTCTTCACATGTGATCCCCTAGCGATGTTTAATTGTAAAAATAACGTTTACTCACACATGAAACACGTTTGATTTTTCCATAAGGGCATCTAAAGTTCACCTGCTGCTGAATTTCATTAAATGTAAGAAGAAGAATAAAGAAACCAAGCCACCAGTGTCCACACTCCAAACCCCGGGAAGTGTAATATGAACACACAATCTCCAACTCCAGCCATTATATATACATTATTAACCTTCAGGTGGCATGGGAGGAGACTGGCACAAATTAAAGGCTCTGAGAACAACTCTATTAACAACAGGGAGGCTTAATTTAACAAGTGCCTTCATTAGAGGCTCCGTGATTCTAATAAAGGTCATTACATCTCATTCTGGCTCAGGTGTGTTTCTCCCACAACCTCCAGCTCCACATCCAATTACCACACAGCTGTAACGACTCTTTCTTCCCTTTGCTTCATCTTTCCACAAATAACTCCAGCTTTTCCACAGATGTACATGGTAAGCTTGTTAACAAGCCAGGTGTGTAAATGCAGTAGATTGATTTCAACACACTTTTAAATTGAATTCTCAATTCAGAAAGCAGTGCTAATACATTATCGTTTCTATAGTAACACACAGGGACTATAGAAGGAAAAAAAAACAAACAAACAAAAAACATACAACAATCTAAAATGTAAAAATTTTAAAACTTGATTAAATATAAGAAAATAACATATTGTTGATGTTCTGAAGTTTTCTCTAAGAAGACTTTTTAGCATTTAGGGAAGGAGTCTCCAGTGTCAGCTGCCCACTCCCACAAAAAAGCCTAACCAGCGTGCTCTTATACACACTCTTGACTAATCCCACTCCTTTTCCTACAAAAGTTTGATCAGTCCCACCCATTCCTGCAGTTACTATTTTGCGAGATATTAAGATATTTTGCCTGAGATATAATGAACTTGGTTGTGACTCTGGAGGCGTGGTCAAGCTCTGTTCGTGAAAGGACACGTGGGTTTCGGCACCACTGTGACACTCTGGTGGGTAAGGAGTGAAATGACGATGCGCATGCTGGATGAGTTACAGAGGATAAAATACCCACATTTTGTGAATTTTACTCTGTAATTTATAATGACACCATGATGTTAGGACCAGTCAGAACTCTGCGTTTCCATCCACTTTGGTAAACAATTTGCTTTTCAAACTAATGTGATTGATTAAGGCTGAAAAGCTGAAATTAATCATTAAAGCAGTGACTGCATTTATGTCCACATTATTATATGTAATTTCTTGCCGTGAGTAGCTAGTAGGCACTTTGGCAGTGTTCACATCCTTCGTAATGAGCTGTAATGAACTCAGTGGGTTGGGACGCGCCACAGAACGCCATTTTCTTTTAAAAGCCTTGGCTTCAAGACACAGTATTTTGAGTGGAAATAAAAACTCTTATTTTTTTCGTGGCGAGTGACATACACAGAATGATGAATTTTGAGTGAGATATTTTCTTCACCTTTTCCAGACCTTGTTGGTCAACAGCCACCTACATGCCAGATTTAATCTTTATGTCAAAGTCGTAAACCTTACTTAACGCCGCCAAGAGCTGTCCTTTGTGGCAAATACTTTCATTGATAAGTTAACTAACCTTGAATCCAAGTTCATTTTAAAGTATTTTCTTTCCAAGGAGACATACAGATTTGTTGTTTGTTTGTTTTTTTTTTCGTGCCTCCAGCCTTCTAGAAGACCTTTACGCTACAAATCCACCTCTTTGTCACCCAGCTCAGTAAACGTGATTCTCCTGGATTGAATTTTCCTTTCGGCTGGCACTAAACATGATTTCTGTCTCCATAACCCAAATCTGCTTAGCGGTGAAGCAAGTAAAGGTGCAATTCGGTATGCAAATGAGATTGTTCATGCCTGCTATTTTAAATGTCATTGTTAACAGATTGCCAGTAAACAGGAAACAAATTCCAAGTGCCATTTATTTCTCTGCCAATTAGTGGCCTTTAATGGCGTTCTCACGAAGTCAAGCCTTTTAGGCGCTGTTGATTTCGTTAACTTTGGTACATAATTCTGAAATTAATGCAACAATAGTAGAGGCACATAATTCACTACAAATATTACCTCAGGCTTGGCGAAATCCAATCTGTCTCATCATTTCCAATCTGTAAGAATTCACATGACTCATAACTAGCAGCATCAATCTTGGAGCTGACAGTGAATCGAGTGATTTCGCAATAAATTGATTTTCGATTCATTTCCAAAATTATTCTTTATTTTAAATTTTAAACTTTAGTTTAAATTTGACTAACGTCAATGATTCACAATGGATGCAGTTGCATGAGGAGGAACTTTAATTGATGCATTGGGAAAATCTCTACTCAACTCATATAAAATGTTACAAACAGTCAAGTTGCATTTAAGGGGTGGAGTCAGTGGTCAGAACTTTTCCCTCCAACTTCATCTATCTGAAATCCTGCTCTCGCTGCTGATTAGAATCGCTCGGAATCCTGCGTGAGATCTGGTTGTCTTTAGCCGCAGCAGGCCTCATCAGCGTGGCAGCTCTGAACGGTGTATTGTAATGCACATCATTAGAGAGAAACTCACAGCCCTATCTGTTCTCCGTCTTTCCCTGATGCCAATTGTAAAGCCGAGCTTCGTCACGATCCGCTCTAATTGTACGCGGCGCTCCGGACTGATTAGGAATTCAAACTTTCGTAGCATGACCCTCGTCGAGCTGCTCGTCCAACATCTCGCTCCTGTCTGCTGCTAATTTAGTGAGGCGAAGTTTTAGTCTGCCGAGCGGAACGTCTTCGCCAGATATGAAAATGGAGCCTGCAAAGCCAAAGATCACCCAGAGAGACGGAGGTTATGCTAATTCAGCCTCGCAGACGCACGCTGTCAAATGAACAGTTAAGCGAGTGCCAGGCAGATAATAGAAAGGAATGTTTAAAGGAAGAGTGATAAAAATGGGGAGCGACAGAGGCAGAAGGAAGAGTACAGTGTGTGAACCAGGCTGTCAGGATTCAAGCGCTTCCTCATTTAGAGGACACGGAGCTTCTGGGTCATGAGATACAGTTATACCTCGGGAGACATTTGTGGTTTGTTAAGTTTATTCCAGCCAGGTTAGCAGAATTTGTACCATTCACACAGTTTAGCATCATAATTTATTTAATTTAATATCAATTCTGATTGGTTAGAAGGATTAATAGTGCAGCTGCAAATCATATAAACGGATTAAACATGTGAGTGATCGTTGGTGGAAGTTATCTGTAATGAGAGGTTTATTTAACATTTATGCAAGGAGTCTCCAGTGTCAGTCTTCAGGACAGAGGAGTTAACGCTTTCTTGGTAACATGACAAGCTGCTTTTTTGTCTTATTAAAAAAATAGAGAATAAAGAGAAGCTGGTGAGGAAACGTCTGTTTATAAATGCTATAATGTAAGTGAGAACAGGAACTCTGGATGTTCCGAAACATTAAATGTAACCTTAAATGGATAAAAAAAGTAACTTTGTTCTTTAATCAACGAAAATTGCTGTGGTAGAACAGGAATGAAACACTTGTTGATACAAGTTAGAAAACAAACAACTTCACACTCTTCACACACTTTAGCACAGAGGCAGCATGACACGGAGTGTTTTATTCCTTACCTCAAGTAGACTAAGACATATTTCTTACATGTTACTAATGTAAACTTCAGGTTGAATAGAAATATGTGAAAGTTACTTGTTAGAATACGTTTATTTTTTTTAGTAAACTTTTGCAACTTGGATATTCCATAATGTTAAATGTTACTATAAATGGATAAAAAGTGTGATAAGTGGAGGAGATACAATATTTTTATTTGAATAAGAAGTTCCCATAAGAATGAGTTGTGTTAAAGGAAAAGTGAATATTTTCTCCAATTGTTTACACGGAAATTGAAATTATCATGTGATTTTGTTTTTATCTTTTTTGCCAATTCTCTTTAAAGGTGCCAATATTTATGGAACTTTATGTGACTGTTATGTAAGGTCCTTTCTGACATAAGCATGCCAACAAACCTGAAAGAGGAGAGAGCTTCATGAATACTAAGTGTGTGCAGAAATATTAATTACCTGCTCAAACAGACACTCTGTTGGCACAGACTTGTATATAACGTGTGTGTGTGTGTGTGTGTGTGTGTGTGTTTGTATACACACAGACACACACACACCTGTGAATCTGCCTTGAAATCCTTATTTTGCAGCTTTCGTGATGGTGTGAGTTACTGTTTCTGTCACTGTTGTACAGGTTTGATCGCACGGATATTGACACACACACACACACACACACACACACACACACACATGCACTGGGATTTTGTTAGTGCTTTGGAGCTGGGATTATGCCACAGGTTATTATATCCACCCTGCCAGAGGCCTTATCACCTTCCAGCGGTAATGGAAGGATGGAGAGAATGAAAGAACAGAGGAGGAGGGAAAGAAGAGAAAGACTAAGGAGGAAATTCAGATCCATGTTAATGGCTCCCCTCCATGTTTGATCGGCAGAGACAGATGTTTTTTGCAACTGCGACATCTCCTGCTGTTCTTGTACTATCACTTACATCCCTCTCTCTCTATCTCTCTCTCTCTTTCTCGTCTTTTTGTCTCTGAGGCTCTGTAAGGAGTTCTTTCTCTCCTCAGCTCTTGCTCTTGTGCTCTGTTTCCCAGGGGACTCATTACAGTGTGGCGCTTGGTGCAAGATAATGGAGGGATAATGAATTTCCGAACTAATCTATATTAAACCTGTGCTAAAGTCAGGGACGACAGATAGATAGCTAGAGAGAGAGAGAGCGAGAGAGAGAGATCCGATGTGCAGAAAATACACTCCTGCAGAAAAACAGCCCACCTATTTGAGGGTCAAGACTTTGTTTTCTTCCTCAATATGAGAGTTTAACTTTTCTTCATGCATGCCTCTTTTACTTAGAGACACAGAAACTAAGCCTCCTTCACTTAGACTCAGGTGCAGAGGCCACACCTCATTCACTTAGACTGAGACACAATGGCCACACCTCCACCACTTTGACTGAAGAACTGAGGCCACACCTCTGTTTGACTGAGACAGAGGCCATGCCTCTTTCACTTAGACTGAGGTACAGAAGCCACACCTCCTTCACTGGGCCCAAAGACCACGCCTGCTTCAGAGGCAGTGAGAAGAATAAATATAAAATTAACACATTGAGTTCCAAACTAATTCTAAACCAAATAAACAACTGCATAATCAAAACGCCTATCTCAGAAAATGCAGCCACACTTAATGGGCTGATTTCTGATGTAAAACAAATTCCCCAAAGCCTGCTCGTACAAATTTTTGCACATAATTAAGCAGCTTCTGCAAAATAAACATGTAAAACTTTTCTCAACCATATGCACTGACAGATTAGTAAATTAGGTTTACTATAAACTGTCAGCTTTCATTTAGTGCTAGTTATACAGCCTCTCTGTGTGTGTGTGTGTGTGTGTGTCTTCCTCTCTGTCTCTCTCTCTATGTCTGACTCTCTGTTCCCCCTTTCCCTGTCCCTTTCATTCTTTCTTTCTTTCTTTGCCTGTCTGTCTTTTTTCTTTCACTGCCTCTCCGCCCTCTGTCTTCCTCTTTCTCTACCTCTCACCGTCTCTCTTTCTCTTTGTCTGTCTGTCTGTCTGTCTGTCTGTCTCTCTCTCTCTCTCTGTGTGCACATGTGCCGAGTGTGATGGGAGCACGTGGAGAGCTGTTTGGCGTCTTGCCAACTTTCTGCACCTTTTTCTTTATTGCTTTTTCCTTTTCTTTCATTTAAAATATTGAACGTTTAAGTTGTAATTGAGATAATAATAATAGCCAGTTAAAGTTGAAAGTGGGTGAGAGTGAGCAGGACACCGTGATCTCTGAGGACGGTGGAGAGATGCTGTCTCTCCGGCATGGCATCAGGTGCGTGCCGGAGAGTGGAGCACAGGTGGAGGAGGTGCTGTGAGCAGTGGGAGAGCTCCTGACAAGACAAAACCTCATCAACACACTAATTAAGAGTGGAGCATGTGTGAAGGGAGCTATGGTTCCAGTTACCCCTCTATCTGCCACCACGACACGAGTAGTGCTCTCGAATGTGCCCCTGTTCATAAAAAAATGAGCTGATCATGAAGGAGCTGGCCCACTTCGGGAAGTCTGCCAGCCCCATGAAAACCATTCCACTCGGGTGCAAGATCTCTGAAGTGAAACACATCCTGTCATTTCACAGACATGTATTCATGTTTCTAAATAATCATGATGAGACATGTGAATGCAAATTTCACGTGCAAGGATGGTGACAGCAGCTACACCGTCTTTGCACCACTGAACACCTGAGATGTTTTGAGTGATGCATTGTAGGCTGATTGGCATTTCCAAATTGTCCATGGTGTGCACAGTTGTGCCTTGCATTGGGCTGACCCCCATCCAGTGTGTCCCCCGCCTGGTGCTCCCTGGGATAGGCTCCAGGCTACCCCGTAGGATAAGTAGTATAGAAAATGGATGGATGGTTGTTTAATTTTTTCCCCTTTTTTCCATTACTGTTCTGTGGCTTTCTGTGAGATCCGTTTTGGCTATAATTTAATTTAATATAATTTTTGGCTATAATAATTTCTAAAGGTGCAAAAATCTCACGTGTGTGTAATGCTCTTGTCCCTATTTACAGTGGTGTGCAGGTTTAATCGATATTTCTCACCTCTTTGAAACTCCAGATAAACAGAGCTGACATGTCCAGAGCTGTGTTTCTCTCAGCAGCAGCTCTCTAAACTCTCAAAACACTAATGCACTTTCATTTTACTGAGTGCACCAAGGACGGGACTGTAATTCATCACCACGCCTGTGGAGAACATCAGACTGTAACATGAAGAGCTAGTTAGATAACACACATACACACACACACACACACACACACACACACAGAGTTAACAAAATATACTGTCAAGACTTGGCAACGAGCTGCTGAAAGAAAGAAAGAAAATTCTACTTAGGTAAGGAGATGGCTGAAGGAAAGAAAGAAAGATAAACAGTTTGAAAGAAAGAAAGAAAGAAAAGGGTTTTGGGTGCTGGACAGTCAGGATGTTCTCTGTGGGAATCGGTGATTAGTAAAGGATCTAGGATGTCTTTGATGGGGATGTGTGAACATTCCTCAGGTCCGTAGCCTTCCTTGTGCAGCAGGTAATACATGATGTTGAGGAGTGTCTTGATGCTGTAAGCGGGTGCACCCTTGATCTATAAAGGGGAGGTGGTTCAGCTTCAGCTTCATCACCTGGCTGGATGGTGGAGACAGACAAGGCTTGAGCAGAGATGTATGGAAAGTGGGTGCTTGTTCTTGTTCTTGTTCCATGGTGGCATTCTAATCGGTAAGATACTGGGTTATCTATGATTTTGAATGGATCTACAAAACTTGGACTTAACTTTTGAGAAGGCAGTTTGAGTCGGAGATCTCTCGTTGACAGCCAGACCATCTATCTAGGGTGTAGAGGTGACAACAACGGGCATTGACTAGTCCCTTCTAGCATCAAATAGCACTTCGTAGTCTGGCATGGGATGATTCCCAATTCTGTTTACTTCTTTTGATCTAGTCTTTGATTGCAGGGATGTTGCACCAGACCATGGGAAGAGTGGTAGCTGGGATCCCAGCACACACTCTAAGGTGGTGAGACTAGTGGATGAAAGCACCAAGGAGTTCTGAATATACTCTGCAGGACACCTTCCAAACCTTCCAAGGAGTTCTGCGTGTATTGTTGCAGATCACCTTCCAAACATGAGAAGTAAACAGTAGCCTTTTATCAGAAACAATATCATAAGGGAGGCTGTGGAGTTTGAAGACCTCCCTGAACAATACCTCTGCTGTTTCCATGGCTGTGGGAGGGGCTTGGTCAGGGGAATAAGGTGGCATGCTTTGGAGAAGAGATTGTTTCATTGGTAAGAATGGTCTTGTGAATTGAGGAGGTCAGCGAATTTAGTTTCCACTAACTGTTGCATTCTAGAGATGCTCAGATATACAGAAATGAGGGAGATATTTACCAACTGCATGACCTTCTCTTGCCTCCGTGAGCCCTATGTTACAGTCTCAATATCCGTCATGGTGCTGTTGCTAACCTGCCACATTAGCTTGAGTTATAGCGTACAGTCCAGCTTGGTGTAATGAGAAACAGCTGCTGAACAGACGAGGGCTAAAACCCCAACATGGGGTCAGATCTGTTCTCCAGGTCAAAGGAAACTGACCTCAAAATGACCTCAAACACACTGACCTTACACATGCTGGTACGACAAGATCAGCATGCCAAAAAACTCATTTTTCCCTTTTAGCAGGACTGAGATTTATAGTAGATCAACATACACTGTAAATGTATAATTAACTTACTGATTTGTTAGCATGTTTAAGCCAGCAATTATGCTAGTCTGCCAGATTGTTAGCATGTTTTCACTAGCTGTGGAACTCCAGCAGCTACATTAACTCACCTATTTGTTAGTGTTATCTGTTTCTACACTAGCCATATTACTACAGCAGCTTTGTTCATTTGTTAGCATGCTAACACTAACCATGCTAATGCAGGTCCTACTCCAAGTTCCTCTTTTGTTAGCATACTCATGGTATCCATGCTATATTTAGGAGTTATGCTAGTTTGTCCATCTGTATCCATCTGTGCTACTTCCTGTCTGTTAATATTTTTTAGATTATTAATGCTAGTTTGTCTATTTGTTAATGTTTGTATGCTAGCTGTGGTACTGCAGTGGTTATGCTAGTTTTAATTTAGTGTTATATTTTATGCTCAGCAGGCTGCTTTAACATTATGCTAGTTTGTCCACTTGTTAATGTTTTTAAGCTAGCTAGTAAATTGTCCAGTTTTTAGAGTTTTAAGCTAGCTATGTGTAGCAATGCAAAAGTTTCACTAGTTTGTCCTATTTTTTTCATTGGTGTGCTTTTCTTTTAAGCTTTACTACACCAAAAAGTATGGCAGTTTACGAATTTGTTAACATTTTAACATTTTTTACTCTCCCTCTGCTAGTCATGCAAGTAGTTTCTTTCATTTGTATACTTGATTAGCAGTCATTTTGCATTGATGCTTGGTGCACTTCCCCAGTTGATACAGTTGATTGAAGGCAGGAAGGCATGTCTTATATTTCCAACTTACTGTCTTTACAGTAGAATACCAGGATCATCCCGGCTCATCCACACATCCCCTCTGGAAAGAAAAATGCCATGATGGAGCAGATACACTGTGTGAGAAGAGGAGAAGATGGATACAAGGCTAATATCTCAAAGAGACATGTAGGTCAGATCGCATCCAGAATCTCCTGCTCGCCATATGGCACACCCCAGGTCCACACTGCATTACGACACACACACACACACATTGTCCAAACCAAATGTTGGACATTATTCAACATAGCCATGTACAAGCTGATGTAGGTGTTAGAGCTAAGCATAGATTTGTAATTAATTTTTATTTCACTGCGCCCTATGTGTATAATGCATCCCTGTTATACTTAGCTCTGAGCTGCCAATTTACACTCAGTAAACGTTAGTTTGTTATGATTCAAATAAAATCAATTCAATTCAAGTGCTTGTTTGACTTGAAGTACATTTGGAGGCAAAAAAAATTATATAAAATAATCTAAGAATAAACAGTAATGGTAGCAATAATAATAACACTAAGTTTAGCAAGGAACGCACTTAGTGCTATGTTGTTATTAGAAAATAATCAGTGGTGTGTGCATGGTGTGACGAAGCAGAGTTATAGTTACCACAGCGAAGTTGATTATTTTCCAATAACATAATGTCCTGAAGTGTTTTATTTCTCTTGTGCTACAGCGATTTGCCATTACAATTCTTTATTTATTAAAGAATGACACATCATACTTTTTATCCATTTGTAGCTACATTGAATGCTGTGAAACAACTATTAAACAGCACTGTGGTATTAAGCCTTAGCACCAGATGTTTGTTTGATATCTCAAAATAAGACACTGATTCTCTGAAAGTATACTGCAGTTTTATTAGGTGAACCAGTTCTGAAAAAACTCCAAATAACTGAACATCTGATGTTTAAGATATTTATGTACAAATGGCACAGAGAAGTGTGAAGATATTCATTTATTGCTTGCTAATTATTGTATCAGCTTCATTAATCCAAACTTAAGGAGTATTTTCAGAAGGTGTTTTTACACCATATGCTCTAAATCACAATGTTCACTCTTCCACCTGCTTCAGAATGCAAAATTATGAAAGTTTAATTTGAGGTGAAATATGGAAAAAAAAAAAAAATCTGTCACCTAAGACATGACAGCTGCAGTTGTGTGTGTCACTTTCTCTGTCTAAGAGAAGATACAGTATAGCGTTGGCATATGTGATTTATGTCTTCATTTATTGGTTACATAAATGGTCGCTTGTCTAAATATCGCAAAGTTTGTCAGAAAAAAATGGTAATGAGCCATTTGGGGGCCGAAAGAGTCGACTCTTTGCTCACTTGCGTCAAATAATATGACTCATTAAGAAGAGCTGGAAACAAGGATTCCAACATGAACATTATGTATGAGGAATAAAATGCTTGGGGTGTTTTGTTATAGGAAAATATTCAGCGACACAAAGTGGAAGACTGTTACTTCTGAAGTTGATCATTTTCCTACAACAGCACGTCCTGAAGTGTTTTATTCCTCTTATACAACAGCAAGTTCATCAACAATTCATCAAAAAAAAAGGATACATATATTTAGATATTTACATTTGATGCTGTGGAACATCCACAAAACAAGGAAGTTCCTTCTTTATACTTACATTACAGCAGCTATAAATGAGTGTTCTTTCACCAGCCTCTCTTTTTTCTCTTCTTTGAAGTTAATAAAAAAAAAAAAAAAGAGTTTGTCATGTTACCAAGAAACCACAAAGTGTAAAACTCCTCTGTCCTGAAGATGTCCAGGAAAAAAAACAAAAACAATTAATGCTCTTATATAACTCAGATAAAAGCTTCTAGTTATTTAATTTATTTAATTTTATACCACAGTGCTGGAAGTTTATACCCCAGTTTATACCACAGTGCAATTCTTGATTCTCATTGGCCAGAAGGTGTTAATTAATTTTCTGTAACGACACCTCTGGCAGTAGTTCAGCGCCAAATCACAAGTTTATATTAATGCACTCGTTCTTTTCTATAGTAACAACATTAACACAGACTTGTACAGTAGATGCTCCTTATAAACAAATTAAAAATGTGTGAGATCTCACTTCACTTTTTCTGTGAGATGTTTATTTAGCAGTTATAAAATGAGTCTCCAGTGTCAGTGATAGTAAAAGTAAAGCTGCAACTCTCCAGGATAGAGGAGATTAAGTGTTACGTTTTCTCAGTAAGATGACCAGCTGTTTGTTTTTTCTCTTATTAACTTCAAGAGAGAGAAAAAATAGAATCTGAGGAGGGAACGACTGTTTATAGCTGCTGTAACGTAAGTGAGAACAGGAACTAACTTGTTTAGTAGACGTTCCACAACATTAAATATAACAATAAATGACCAAGTTTGGCGTGTCGTTAGTTAATAAATTAAAAAAATAAATAAATAACACTGACAGATTGCTATGGTAAGTCTTTTATTTCTTATCCGTTTCTCTTGTAGACTGTTCTGTATAAGGCATAAGGCATGTATAGTATAGACTCTTGGTCTAAGAGCCACACCTGAGATGAATGATGGCAAGAGAGAGAGAGAGAGAGAGAGAGAGAGAAAGAGTGAGCAAGCGCTCTTAAAGTGATTGTGTTTTCTCCTCAGGGTCCTGTTCTGGCCTTCCCGGGAAACCGTGCACAATTATGAGTGCTGACGGGCCCGAGTCCCTCTGAAGTTGATGTCTTTATTAAAATAAAGTGCCGCTCCATTACCGCTGAGCCAAACGGATGAGTGCGGAGCGAAAATGGGTTTGGGGACCATACCGAAATTCTGTGTTTGTGTGCGCATGTGTGAGTGTGTGTGTGTGTATAAGTATATACTGACTTCTCCACAGGAAGAGAACAAGTTCTGAACTTGACCAGATATTTCCTGCTGGACTTTTCTGTAATACATACTGATGAGATTAAAGCAGAAAACCTCACGCGTTTTCTATTAGCCTGGTGTGTGGAAGTACACGTCTATACGTTGATAGCATAATGGAAGTGCATTTATTATTTTATAACGGTTACAGTAAGGCTCGTGTGTCAGCCTGTTAGCTGCTAAGCAGATACTTTCTCTTTATGATTATTTAGAATGAAGTAGTTAAAGCTTCCATAATTATATCAGGTCACTTCAATGTTTCCGGGAAGAACTATTGAGGGAAATTGCTGAGAGAGAATGAGACGGATAGAGATGTAAAGAATGAATAAGGCTGAGTGAGAGAGACAAAGAGAGCGAGAGTAAGAAATTGTAAAGTTTCGTTCACGAATGAGTCGACTCTTTGACTCATTTTCTGCAAACTTTGAGAGTCGACTTCCAATATCCAAGCCGTTTTTTTGTCGTTTCTGGCTATAACGTCACACTTGCACTGTAATTTAATCCAAATCCTTCCATTGAAACATATTTTCCAACATCTGAGTTGTTTTTTAGCGTGAATTTATTCATCTTCAGTAAGCGACTCCTGGTCAGAGTCTTGTTTGCTTACTTTAATTAAATCTGATTAGATATAGCACTGAAACATGTCATAATTTATTAGCAAAAGCCTTATCAAAATATCAGATTTTTTTTTTCTGATTTAGAACAAAATGGTAACGAGTCATTTGGTAACCCATAGAGTCGACTCTTATAGGTGAGCCGAGTCAAATGATTTGACTCACTAAAAAAAAAAAAAAAAAATGTGAGAAGGAATTGTGAGAGAAAGAGATGGAGTGAGACAGAGAGAGAAGGAGAGTATGAATAAGAGTGAAAGGAAAGGAAAAGAAATTATTAAAGAAACACTTCATAAACAAAACTACATCACACAGGATGTCTATAATAACATTTCATTTTAGTTTCAACAAGAACGTTATTTTTGTTCCCTAAAGAACCTTTTGGTCAATGATTCTTTAGCATTTTTGTTGTTATTGCTAGAATAAACCGAATAATCTTTTTTTTCTTTGCATAATGGAAATATTTATGGTTTATTTATTTATTTTTATTTTATTTATTTATTTATATTCATTGTGACATCAATCTTCTAGCACATCACTGTAAAGAACCATTTCTGGGATTTTTTAAAGCGTGTATCAGAGCACAGTGAAGGACAGAAAACACGCTGAGTATACACAATCAAACTGAAATTGACTTACGCAGAGTAAAAAATATCATTTTAAATTCATACACTCTGTCTCTGCCCAATCTGACCAATACACACAAACTGTGGGAAGAAATGTCTACTCTACTGATGTATTCCCATTTCGTTCCCAGTGCTCCCGGGATAAGCTCCGGATCTGCATATGAATGAATGAATCGATTTGACATCATCGCTATCACTCTAAATGGACAGTCTTTCAGATATTTCGGACTAAATCTGTTTTTAATAAGAGTTATTGCCATTTTTGCTAATGCTGTAAATACATATGCTCATGCCATAAATAAATAAAAATAAGTAACTCAATATGATTAAATTACAGAAAAGTAATGACAGAAAAATAAATAGCAATTGAGAAAGAGCAAGAATAAAAGTGTGAAAGAATAAAAGACCAAAAGAGAAGGAATGAAAGAAAAAGAAAGAAAATATTAAGAAAGAAAGATTGACACAAAGAGAGAGTAAAAATCACTCCACAGAAATTAATACCTTTGATCTTTGTCTCCATGGCAACACCAGGCCTGATTTGGACCTTAATCTCTTTTAATGTGAAATGTTTGTTAGCCCCCTCCACCCTCACACTCACACACACACACACGCACACGCATGTTTCTATTAAAAGTCTAATACAACATTTTAATGATGATAATGATGATTAATAGTAATGATTAATAGTAATGATGACGCTCTCTTTCTCTCTTTCTCTCTCTCTCTCTCTCTCTCTCACACACACACACAAACACACACTTTGAGCATCATAAAGTGTCTCTTACTCACACACCCGTCACTGATTTCCATCATCAAATAGTTGGTGTCATTTTTTTTGGAAAGAAAAGAACAAAATCTGCTCCGTTTCCTGAATCGACGTCTGCTGCTGTTTGCTGTTTGTTCGTTATTTCTTCCGCCATCTGGAAGTTTGTCTTTCTTGTTGCAATTTACGTCATGAGTGGGAATCTGGGGAGAAGAATAGGTACATATGAGCCTCTAGGACACAGTGGATTATATCGGCTGATTCCTTGTTTCTGTGATGCTGATAAATTTGCTATTTGGTATTTAATTAGTTTTGTTACACATGTTATTGGTTCCGTTAATGATGTGATGTTCTGTGCATAATGATGCATCAACTGTCTGATGCACGCTTTACAACAGAGCCTTTTTTTTATTACGGATAAAATCATTGAGTCAGTCGTGTTTAATTAGTATTTGGTTAAAGTGGGCTGACAAATAGTGAACATCAATAAACCTTGTTTTTAAGAAATGCGGCAGAATGTCATTTTGGCTATGCTTCGGTGCTAACCATCTCTCTGGTAGTGTTAGCTTAATTATTTCCTCTGAAGTGAGTTTAAAACTCAGGCTACACTGTTAGATTTCAAGTATGACACCTTTATATTCCACATTCTAGCTTTCTAGCTAGCTGACTAGCTGAGCAAACTGTCTTGTTACGGTACCTCCACGCAGTTAGCTGGCTAGCAATATGCAGGCTACATTATAATTCATATTAGCACAATTCTTTCGCTGATTAGCCAATGTGTAGCAATGCACATTGTCAAATATGGATGCTGTACATAAGCTAGCTAATGGCTAAGCTTGACAATTTAGTTAGCTACTGTGTAGCCATCAATTTCTTTATTCAGTCAGTGGGAATGATACTGAACATCAGGAATGTTAACGTTTCCCTCAGATTTGCTCAAACTAAGACTAGCAAAAATTACACTTAGCATCGGTTGCTAAAGGTTTTCTAAGAAAAATAAACATCACATGGCTCACACCTCAGAGCTGTCAACTTCTCCATTAGTCATTTATAGAAGTGTGTACACACACACGGTTCACGAGGACGATAAAAGCATCTCATCACACCTGTCTAATAACCAGCTAAATGAAGTTCACGCATCTGAGAGGAAAATAAAAACCTGATGTTGCTATAGGAAGCTCATATAGGATTAGCTTTTTTTCTGTTCCTTTGTTTTGATTTTGTTCAAGTTGTTTATCACTGACCTGGCCTTTGTGATTTCCTGTTTAGGTTTTGTTGACAATATAACCTACTATATCATTATTTAATATTTTTTTAAAAAAAAATATATATATATTATATATATATATATTAATGTTGGTGAATTGCTGTGATATCAGAAGAATAAAACATCACAAGTTGTGCTGTTCTAGGAAAATAATCAACTTTGAGAAACTTTGCAAAGCACTGACTGTTACGCTGACACTGCAGACTCCTTCTATAAATGTTACGAAAACATCTCCATAAAGAAAAAACATCACCACATCAACTATTAGTATTATTTTCAGTAAAAAAAAATCTTTTTTATTAGGTTTAGATTATGTGGCTTGTCTGCCATGAATAACTATAGAAACAATGACATATTTAAGAACAAGTGCATTAATATTAAACTATAGATCATGTTACAGCCAGAACAGAGCTGAGCTGTTATATAAAATGAATACACACCTTGTGACCAATCAGAGCCAAGACTTCAACCATTCTGTGATATAAGATGTATTACTGCTGAAGTATTTATTAAAGAACAGCATTGCTATTCCCAGTTCCAGTACCTGGAGTTCACCTTGTGTATTAGTTCGCAAATATGATGGGACATTGTGTTTTTGTATAGACTATACAAAGTAAATGCCATCACTCTTGCTGATTCTTTCCCAATCTCTCTCTGAGCGAGGACTGTGGCGACCGCATAGATTCAGCCAAATATGTTACCAGGTTAGACCTACTCAAAGGTTATTGGCAAGTCCTATTAACCAATCACGTTTCTGACATTTCTTATAGTGTGCAGTGATGTCGTTCTGAATGACAAAAAGTCCCCACTACCTTTCCACATGGGATTAAGCAAGTTTCACTTAAAATTGAGGTTTGTTAATATTAACTAAAATGGCTTTCATCATTCACGTACATCAAACATTTAGACCATCTTTATCATTTTGTTTGAATAATCTCTGTTTTGAAGCTCCTGTATGAGGTGAGTTGCAAGATGCTGTGTTCTCGTTTTCTCTTTATTAAAGACTTTTGTGTGCTTTCATCATTTGCTTTTGTGACATCAAAGGATTTGGACATAAAAATGATCCATTTCCTAACAGAGCTGAAAATGTGGGATGCATTAATATGGAATTTCTGAGTTCACTTCTAGTAATTCTGCTTCATATCTGAGATTCAGTGCTTGAAAAAGTCTGCGATATGCTCTACAAATCACATATTAGTTAATTAATCTTGCAACACTGTAAGTTTGTAAAAATAACTCACAAAGCACAAAACTTATATAACTCGATTTAATTTAATTGCATTTAATTGATGATTTGCAAGCTGTAACTGCTTGTCATTTTCTATGGAAACTAAAACTTTCTGGAGGACTAAAAAAAAACTTAAAATTATGGGGTAACATGTTTCACATAAAGGTTTTGGATTTGTTCCTTTTGTTTTGGCAGGCTTAATTTTAATGATTTCATGCCAACTGATCTGGTGATTGTGTGCTGCCAAAGTTGGACCCTTGAGCAAGGCCCTTAAACCTCTCTGCTCCAGGGGTGTGACTGACCTTGCACCCTGACCCCAACTCTTAAGAAGGTGGGAAGTGAGGAATTTCACTGTGCTGTAATATATATGTATAGCAAATAAAGGCTTTTTTCTTTTTCTATTAGAACCAAAACATTTTTTTTAAAAAAAACTCTAACCGATCACCAGATATTTCACCAGCACAGGAGGAAAAAATGTATACAAATAGTAGTTTGATGATGGGAAGCAAGCCTGATAGACAGCCAGATATCTCTAGGTTCAGGGTAAAAAATAGTTGTGAGTGGGGAACTGAAGAATCTGTAGAACACAACTGTCAAAGGATTCTGAGGAATTATTTGAGGAAATTGTTTGGATTTGTTGGTTTGCTGCATCATATCGAACTTGAGAATTGAGATTTTCTTGTTGTTTTGTTGCTGGCCTCTAGCAATGAAATGAACCTACATATTGTGCACCTACATAGAAAATGAACGCTTGGTGGTCACTTTGTTGTTTGCTAGTGTGAACAGACAAAAAAGTAGTATACTGTACTTTACAGGGTACAAATGCTCTTTACAGGAATGATCCCATCAGTTGTAATATCTTTTATACCTCCAGTGTGTATTTTTCACAGTGAAAGTGAAAACCTTGAACCTCATGGACCGCTGGTGTACCTCTGAGGATTCGTGTGTACTTCTGCACAGAACATTTCACCTTTTAGGGTTTGATCCCTCTGCATCCTGGACATTTGAATAAATTCTATTTCTGGAGCAATCCAAACCAGTCTAGGTGTGTTTGTATGTGTGTGTAGGTGTTTCAGAGCACTTACCTGTAGAGCAGATGGGAAGATGGAGGAGGAATGTAGGGTTAACAATGTCAGATCTATTTATCTGTGGTGCAATCTCAAGTTACAGATGCAGCACAGTTCGTTGAAATGATTCACATGCTGATCTACATGGGGTGGGAACTTTTTCTTCTTCTCCTTTTTCTCTCTTTGAAATCTGTGAGAAAACCACAGACACACACATACACCCACGTGCACACACCCACGCTGAGACAGATGGAGTGTGTTCTTGTGAAGTATGAATCTTTAAAAAGCCCAACAAGCTCCACTCGAGAGCAAGCAATGAAAGTTTGATCAAAGTTCATGCTGTTGTCACAGTGATTAGGCTGGATCAAACGAGCAGTGTGAGGTCGGGAAGAGGGATTTTTGTCTCTCTCTCACACACACACACACACACACACACACACTTTGCTGGACACACACTCTAGCTGACACTGAGCAAACAGCTGGAGGAAAAGGTTTTCTTTAAGCAGAGGTGGTTCTGCCGGCCCCTGGTCATCAGCACTAGAACTGACATCCCCACTTGAAGCATTGAGCAGGAAAAAGGCACCGTATGCAAATTAGCCCCAGTCAGGCCTTTTACAGCAGTGTTTTAATTAACCTCCATTTGCATAATCATTAGGTTACACTCACTGTTAAAATAATGCATAATAAGAGACATTTCTAATGTGTCAAATGCCTGGCCCTGGGGTTCATCCACACGCGCACACACACACACACACACAGAAAATGTGTCAGCGTGGCATTAAAATACAGCATGAAGAGAGCCTCACACAGCAGAAGGTTGAAGTTCAAGTGTGCTCACTAAATATCAGTCTAGCATTCAGCAAATGGAAACACTGCAGAAGAATTATGTTAGTTCTGTTTGAGGACTACAAAAACAGTTATGTCAAGGAGAACCAAAAAGACTTCCATCGATTTTGGAGCTGTAGAAAAACCAAACGTCTCCGCCTTTGAAGGTCAACTCACCTAAAGCCACTCTGCTACTGGTCAGTGATGCGAATGTCCTCCAAATCTAAACTCGCCACAAAGTTTCCACAAGGCAGTTTGAGAATCTGACTTATTTGGATATGACCCGATGATCATAAAAACACCAGCGCCACAATATTGTACCTTATTTTTGTGTTTGCATTATAATCTTTTAAAAAATAATTCCTGGTAAATATTAATCAGGGAGTTTTTATAGTTGTCAATTTTGCATAATGTTGTCTGTCTTAAAGATATCTCTTAACAGTTCTGTCTCTGATGGCTTGTAAATGTAGAATAAATAAAAGATTGATTATGTAGATGCTCTGGTTAAGCTGATGACTGGGCATGTGTTTTTATCAAATTTCTTGGAATCTGATAATGGCTGTAATCCTATATAAGATGTCACGGTATGGTGTTTACATGAGTGAGATTACAAAGTCTGGTAATTACAAGCCTTGGATAATGATTGTGTTGTTGGTGTACATGTCTGTACACTCAATAGTAGATTTTGCTTTGCATTTATGTAGGATTTACATTTAAAATAATCATTATGTATTTAGATGATTTAGATTTAGATAAATACTAGCATTACTAAAAGGAATATCATAGCAGGCAGAGCCAAAACTACAGAGCCCCTAAGGGGACATGGTATTGGAAAAAATATATGAGATCAGAGGAAAATATATTTTTATTTAAATTTATTTTATTATTTATTTCAATGCTTTTGCGTCACTCGCAAAACTTTTCTCCCGTGAACTTAAATATCTTTGCAATAGAAATTTCTTGGGAGAATGCAAAAGTTTTGCATCACCATGTCTCTGTAACAAAACAAAGAATTTTGCATGTTGGTGAAAAAGATGGTTAATTGTTTGTTTCGGATGTGCATCAAGCAACAGTAAGAAAACTGGAAGGCAAAAATCCGGTGTGATGCTACTTAGTAATTATCCATGACTTCATTGTTTTTATCGACCAAAGAGACAACGGTCTTGTTTTCCACTGGCTCACAAGACCAAGGCTCAAAATTTGCTCAAACGTTTCCAGCTCTAGTGGGAAAAAAAAATGTCTTTCACAACGTGCGTCCTTTCCCCTTCGGCAAATTTGCTTTTCTGCTTGGTAAATTTTATTTACATTTAGTCTGAGCACTGATTTAGCTAAGAAAGCAAAAAACTCAACAAAAATTGTGGACAAAAATCTAAAATTCCACAGCAATACTGTAATCGTTGCCCCACAGCGATGAAGAAGTGCTGTCTAAATGTCTGAGTTACTAAGACAGACTTTATAAGAATTCAAACAAGCCAACTTGTAAATTAAGTTATGGTTAAAAAGAGGGGTGGGGCCAGGCTCGTAGCTTTACTTACTACTTTAACATAACTCCAATGGAGATGAAGATGAGTTCTTCATTTCTTCTTTTCTCCTTTTCCTCTTTTCATGCCTGAAGCCTGAGTCAAGCCTTTATAAAGGGGCTGGAGTTCATTTTTGCTGCTATGTGATTAGAGCATTGTCCCATCCATCTGGATCCTGGAGAAAAGGCTAAAAGTGATTCTCTCCAGGGACTGAACACACACACATACACGCACAAACACACATACACACAAACACTTTTAAGTATAAGGGTGTCTCTCGCCATCTCCCCAGTGCCTTCTCCGTCTTTCTGACTTCTCTTATTTCGGCTGCAAATAGAAGACACTTTGAATTGCCTGCAGGTTGTTAGCATATGCTTAAGGCCAAAATATGAGTTTGAAGCTAGCTTTCAGAGATGCCACACACATACACACACACACACACTCAGAAACGTAACTTCCCAGAATGACACCAGCACACTTATGAATCTGTTAGAATTCATGAAGTTCTATGTTTTTCATCAAAACAGATCCACAGCATATCTGCAATCAAATCTCCTCACCCGCACCGCCAGGAGAATTTTAAGATTTGATTATTTTATTATTTATATTTTTCCCTGTGCTTTGTGGATAACGCATTAAGCAGCAGCGCTGCGGGGCTATTTAGATTTTATGATCTTTTTTTATGTGCAGAATTAATTCCTAAATTGAATAACTCGCGGCCGTCTGCACAGGTTTGCTCTCATAATTAAACTGCATTTTCTAAAATAAGCCCCCTCTGGCTTGGGGCCCTCCCTAGCCCCTTCATTTGCATGAGAATAGATCTCTTATCTGATTGGATATTAAATTACTCCAGCCTCGTCGTGACACCGGAGCAAGCCAATCGCACCGAGGTCAACACCGCGGGTAACCGTGACAGCCCGTTGCCAAGCTGATTTGTACCTGTTAATGACCCGTGGTGTTAAATGAAGCATGGGTGGACGATGGTGAGAATGAAAGTGTCATCATTTGAAGATTTGCAGTTGGGACTAATTTGCTGAGGCGGAGTGCGGCCGCGTAAAAAAATTTGCGATTTCGTTTTAAATGACTCCGGCAGTGATCAATGTCGCATTAGTCATATTGATGAGGGCATTGACTCGGGTGAATGATGAAGCACAGAAAGCTCATCTGCCTTCACCCCTGTACCGGTATCAATTAAAATCACATCATCCTCACTAAATGTTTTATTACAAGACTCACATTAAGATAACGACATTAGCACAGTCTAACTGCCACAGAAACGTCTACGTCCACATGTATGTAATTGTATATCAAAGCCTAATATAGGCTGGTCAATGCATATTTGCTGAAAAAAATATATGTTAATTATTCTGATAGATTCTGTTGATTTATTTTCTGAAACAGCAAATCACAGGTTTAGACATATTAATGTGCTGAATCTAATACATTTCTAATCATTTGTATGGCAGATGCTCCAGATTAACAGATAAACAGATTAACAAAAATGTGTAATTGTTGATATGGGGATGTTTTCTGTAAGGAGATGTTTATTTAACATTTATAGAAGGACTCTCCAGTGTCAGTCAGAGGAAAAGTTGTAGCTTCAAGTTTTCTGACAGCTTCAGGACAGAGGAGTTTACGTTTTGTATTTCCTCAGTAACATGACAAGCTGCGTTTTTTGTCTTATTAACTTCAAGAAAGAGAAAAAAGTGAGGCTGCTGAGGAAACGAGTGTTTATAGCTGCTGTAACATAAGTGAGAACAGGAACTACCTTGTTTCATGGAAGTTCCACAACACTAAATCTAACTATAAACCTCATGACTAGTATAACATCCCTTGTTTTAATAATTGCAGATTGCCGTTGTATGAGATGAATAAAATACCTCAGGAAGTGTTGTTATAAGAACTCCAGAGTGGTAAAAGTAACTCCACTTGCATTGTTGATTATTTTCCCATAACAGCATGTCACAGAAAGTGTTTAATTCCTTACCTTACTTATTTTTTTATAAAAAGTGTTACTGTTCATCATAATGTAGGGTGTCATACTATTCTACTGTTCTAACTGATTAAAACCTGTGCAGAATAATAAAGAACTTTAAAAAATAATAACAATAAAACAATAAATCCATGTTATATTATTATCGAAAGTTGGAGTAAACAAAAGCTTCCTTATTCCCATAATAGTCTCACTGGCTGTAATTAATTCTCCTGTGTTTTAATTGCAGCTGCCATAATACACAGAGCTGGACTGCTTCATGATTTGAAAGCTTTCCACTAACATCTACATGCAAATCACGATGGCATGCCTTTTGATGTTTCCTGCCTTTCTTTCAGATTTGGCATTTAAAAGAAGAAAAAAAAATCCATGCCTTTGATAATAAAGGAAAAAGGGTTTTTTTAATATTCTAATGGGAGCTTACTGTTTTCCAGGCTGTGAAGATGTGGATCAGTTTCTCAGATTTAAGCTGGTTGCAAAGCCACAGACAAATGGTCTACTCTGAAATAAGAGCCGAGAGCCGCTCCAATCATGCCAGGACTGGAGAAAAAAAATAAGAAGAAGTTAGCACAGCTCGCACGCCAGAAAAAGTGATGAAGATCTGATTGGAGAGTGGAGTGATTCCAATCCAGTGCAGTTGATTGAGATCTCTACCAGATTCCTGATGAAGCTACTTAAAAAAAAAAACTTTTACTCTGAGTAAAAGTAGGATGAAATCTAAAAGTGCAGGGGGAAAATGTAGGTAGGTAAGTTTCTGTACAGCACTGATGGAGTGGTGGGTTAATTTTTCTAAATCTCATCAAGATTCTGAAAGCTAGCAGTTTGAGATGCTCTTGTGTCCCATCCAGAGTGTATCCCCACCTCACACCCAGTTCCACCAAGACTCTGACTATGATCTATACACTCACTGATGACTTCATTATTTATAAGAGGTCAGAGAGAAGGGTCAGACTGCTTCCAGCTGACAGGAAGGCTATATGGTAACTCAACTAAACACTCGTTGCAAACAAGGTGAGGAGAAAAGCATCTCAGAAAGCAGAACTGCTTTTCTCCTCACCACGGTTGCACAGAGTGGAAAGGCTACAACAAAATTCCACCTGACCTTTTTCCAATCTTCACCTGCACACTTTCTGTTACTGTATGTACACTTCCTGATCCACAAATGCTATGTTCTCAGATTTGGAGAAAATAGCTTCCACAGCTGGACTCTTTTTTTTTCTCTCCACATAAAGCCATAACCCTCCTCAGCCTTGCCATCATGATGGATGTGAGGTTACTACATATCATGACAGCAGATCTCCTCTGAAGAGTGATAGACAGTGGATACCGAGAGGAATAAACGACGGTACAAGGGTCAGAGGTTTGAGTCAGGAATGCTACCGGTTTGTACATGAGTCAGTAATGGAATCATCGACAATAAGGAGGCTGCAGATATTGAATCCAAGGTTAGGCTCGAGTCACGGTGCTACAGCAGACCACCTGTTCCCTCTCGGCTACGCACACCGTACTGACTCTGACTGATATTCTTCTAAAGAAAGGAAGCTCCACAATGCCTTCTTTCATATAGTGATGAAAAAGAGCACAGCATGACAAAGCATCCAGAGAAAGCTGCAAAGAGCTTTCAGAAATTCAGAAATGGGAAAGAACATTCTCTTCAATAGGCAAAGTAAAGCTCAGTGGTAGCACAGAGATGTCCGCTGTTGGAATATTAGCTCTAAAATGCTCAGCTTTGTACTTGGATTGGATTGGATTCAGCCTTACTTGGATAAAAGCATTGGCCAAATGTCTACATGTAAAATGGCACATTTCTCCCAATTATCAGAGGATGAGAAACTAGAGCTCAACTTCAGACAAGAGTAGACTGTCTATTAAAAAAAAGCAAAAAGCAAAATTAGATGGTGGCTGGAGTTACATTCATCTTCAGTAAGCACTTTATCCTGTTCAGAGTCATGAAGGATCCGAAGTCTACCCTAGGAACACTACGTGCGAGACAGGAATACAACCTGGATAAGCCTCGAGTCCATCACAGGGCACCGTTCGGACACTCAGCAATCTAGCGGTGACTTAGCATAGTTAAGCAATCTACTGGCAGGTTTTTGGGAGATTTTCCGGGGGAAACCCACATGGACATGGGGATAACTTGTGATCCTGGAGATGTGAGATTGGTGTGATAAACCACAGTGTCATTAACATATGTCTTCTTTTAACATTTTCTGTTTAGCCCATGGAGGCCTTGGTATGTAGCAGGTTAAGATGAATAAGAATAAGGCTGTAGTTACATTGCATAGCCTTTACCACCTTGTGATTATTACCACAATTCCCATTTTGTTGAGTCCAGGCTGGTGGGTTGTAATCTGCAGATTTCTGGGAGCTGTCTGAATCCACGATTGACAGAAAATTGAGAATTGTTCAAGGTCCACAGACTTTAATATTTCAACTCTCAAGTTTGATTTTTTGTGGTCCATTCATCTGTGCATGTGTCCGAGATTGTCATTACCTGATCATTCAAGAACGAGTGGTTTAATGTTTGTAGGATTTATCTAAACAGAGTCAAGTTCATAGCAAGGTCAACCATCTGAAATAGTTTTTCTTCAACAGCTTCTTTCCTGCTTGAAGTATATTTTAAGGGTATTTCAGGCATGCAAATTAATAACAAGAATGATGAGACTTGTTGGTGGTCAGAGGCATCTCCGTCAAAACCGCTGGTGTCGAGTTCTACTTGTTCAAAAAAGGTTTGAGACATAGTCTGTTTGTTTGTGAAACAGAGAATTGGAAAAAATGGTGGCCAGGCATTCGGAGCTGCAGTGGAGCTTCACATAGGAGGGCAAATTAAATAATTAGTGCTTACAGTATATGACGTCAATGTGAAGAAACAACATGTGGAAGAGGATAGAAGGTTTAACCTGAGGTGAGTAAAGATAGCATTGGTGCCTCCATGTTTGCTTTGCTATTGCCTTGCTGCTGTTGCCGTTTTTTTTTTTTTTACTTTACTTTTTCTGTGATGTGTGATCATTTCAGATTAGTGGTAATTTACAAGCTGGGAAATGTGTGATCCCCAGTCATTAGTGTGTGAGTTTCAATTTTTCATGTCTCCATAAAAGTCTGTAAAAAAAAAAAAGCAGTGAATAAAACTCTGATGGCATAATCTGTTCTTTCTTAATTTGTTGTTAAATTTGGTAATGTCTCCAATATTAAGAAATAGTTTGTTACACATGTACATGGTTAATTAGTAAGAAATATAAAACTTCTGGGGGTGTGATGTATAGAATAAAAAGAAAATAATCAATGATGGGGTCATTGTTACTACACTGAAGTTGATTATTTTCCAATAACAGAATGTCCTGAAGTGTTTTATTCTTCTTATGTCACAGTGATTACAGATTTTATTTGTAATATACACATATAGTTATGTATTACACATATAGTTATGTATTACACATATAGTTATGTATTACACATATAGTTATGTCTAATGTTGTTAGTTTGAAGGTCCATCACAAAAAAAAAAAAAAAAAAAAAAAAACATATTGCACGAAAGTGATTCTTACACAATATACAAACGTCCACATGTGTACATCACTCTGGATAAATCTGTCTGCTAAATATAAATGTGCATCTGCAAAGGTGCAAAGACCCCTAAGTGAGACGCATCACTCTGACGTCAGCCATGTTTCCCAGCTGCATAAACATAACTGGAGACTATAGTGATTTTTAAGAGCAAGCCAGAAATCCGTTTCTAAATTGTCGCGTTGTGCTGAATGTGAATCTGGTGTCAGATTCAGAAAAGTGTTCATAAACACATTCATCTTTACCGCACACTATTATTCCAAGCCAACAGAGGACACTTGTGGTTACAGGCAATAAGGAAGGATAGTGTGTCTGAGGATCTCCGTCTTTGCAGCGCCCGTTTCATCTCAGCTATATAACTAACTATCATACCAGTGCAGTTGCCATGCCAACTAAGAATTTAACAGGCTTAGCGTGCTTGTTAGCTAACATGCCTAATTTGTATTTCTTGCATGCTTCACCTAAAATCTACATCAGAAAACTAGCTAGCTAATGCTTACTAAGGAGTTGCCTACAATGGACACTAGTTAATTTTAGTATTAGTTAGCTAATTTTATTTCATTCACCAATGATTTTATGGCATCTGATTGGGCAGCAGCTCTGCTTTCATTGCCACAATGTCCACACTGTTGTAATTGTGAAACGTTATATCTTGAAGAGACTCGTATGCCTTCAGTTTCTCTCTAGTATAAACACACATGGAGTTTCTATGAGATATATACAGTATATGTGTCTGGTGCTTGCAGGCTCGACCACATCTGTACACTGAAGGGTTAACTGAGAGTTTATATGTCCCTGCTTTCTTTTTTTTTTTTCACCTTTCTTCTTTCTTACTTCCTTTTTTCATCCTGATAGGACTCTAAGGTGCTTTGGGATTCTTTAAAGGCCACGTTGATGAGACTGAGTACAGCGATCATACATCCTGATCAGTGGGTATCTCCCTGGGCATGCTCCACAACCAGCCAGAGGAGGAGAGAGCTAGCACTCGACTAAGAGAGAGGGATGGCACTCTATAGAGCAATCGATAGACCCATGGCCTCAGACAGGACCAGGCTCTCTCTGGAGAGAGGAAAGCCGAGCCACACATACACACTTTCTCACACACACATACACACACACACACACACACCACTTTCTCTCAGCTGAAGCACTCAGATCAGCTCTTTGCTCACCTCCGTAGGCCATGGTTAATGGTAAGAGGCCACTCGGATGAAAAAAAGCCCTGACTTTAGCGGGCATGTCATTACAATCAGCCTCTCTCTCGACACTGTGTGAGTGTGTGTAGGTGTGTGGAGCTCTGTCTGCTGGAATTTACATCTTTAACCGATAGCAAAGCTAGCAGTTTTAAAACTTTGGCACTTGGTTGGAACAAACGACATTTTTATGAGCTTTCTATTTTCTGATGTTGCCAAGTGTGTGATTAATGAAGGTGTTGCAGTCAGTACTAAACCATATTATTTTTCTTTTTCCTTTGCTCCACTCCTCCTTTTAGCATGAGAAGTGACTTAGGAACCTGTTACACACAGCGGTGGTGACTGCTCAGCCCAATCCTCCTGATAATCACTGGACTGATTAAAGCCTCCCTGAGGACTGAAAATCTCGCCCTGAAGACATGTGTGTGTGTGTGTGTGTGTGTGTGTGTGTGCATGTAAGTGAGAAAGAAATGCTTAATGAGCACAGAGTGTGTCTTCATAGATAAATGTCAGGATTACTCTCTCTCCAGCTGAGACGAGAGACGTTCTGACGGAGAGGAGGAAAATGTTTGATAAATTCTCTTCTCTTCTCTTCTTCCTTATCTTTTCTCTTTTATTCTCTTCTTTTTACTCATTTTGATTCTTCTCATTCTTCACCTTCTTCATTTATTGTTCTATTTTACCTTCTTTTATCCTTCCTTATGTCTTTTCTCCTCATCTCCTCATTTTCTTCTCTTCTCTTCCTTTTACTACTTTTTTCTATTCTCTTTTCTTGCCTCATTTTCATTCTTCTCCTTCTTCATCTTATTTCTTCTCATTGCCTTCTCTTCTCTTCATTTCTCTTCCTTTTCTCATTCTTTACCTCTCATGCACTTTCTCATGCCCTGTTCTTTCTTTTTTCCTCCTGTCATCTTCTCATCTCCTCTCCTTTCCTGTCCATCTCCTCCATTCACTTTCTCTCTTTTTGTTCTTCTCTTTTATCCATTCTCTCTGTCTTCATTCTCTTTTCCTTATTCCCGTTATTTCTATCTGTCCTTCTCTTAAACTGTCTTTTTATCTTTTTCACACCTCCCTTTATCTTTCCTTTTTCATCCTCCCCTTCCTTCTCCTTTTCCATCCTGTCTTTACCTTTCTGCTCTTTTGTTCTCTCCTCTTTCTTTATCACTGTCCTCGTTTCTTATCTTCTCCTCTCCTTATCTAACTCATACTCTCGCAGATTCTGAACTTTTCCTTTACTCTCTCTCTCTCTCTCTCTCTCTCTCTCTCCCCTTTTCTTCTCTGCTACTTTGTAATCTCCTATTTTCTCCCCTTTTTCCTGATGGATGAATCCCGCCAGCATATGCAGACTGGTTATGGGGCTATTTAGGTTGTTTTATGAGACAGAAATGGTCGTGAAAATGTCTGATGCTGCTACAAAGCCTGCAGTCCTACACAGAGATAGAATTAGATAGAGAGATAGAGAGAGGGCAAGGAAGAGACAGAGAAAGAAAGAGAATGAGATGCACCCTAGTAGGCAGAAAGCCGTTTGCTTTTATAGTGGTGGAAAAATGCCAGTGCCGAAAGACTGTTTGGAGCAAACCTAAAGATCAACCCGAGAGTGAGTCATAGCAGAAAAGAGAGAGAGAGAGAGAGACAGAGAGGAAAGGAGAAATAGATCAGCAATGAATATTTTTCCCCTCCGCATGTTTATAATGCATTCCTATTGATTCTCAGTCACAAAGCACAGAGCTCTCCATCCATCGTGCATATTTCTCCTTTACCGCACACTGAGCCACCAGAATGAATGTGTTTAGATTACCACACACACACACACACACACACACACACGCACGCGCGCACTCATGCCGGTCCTTTTCTCTTTGGTCTGTCACCCACTAGGGATTTCCTGGTCTGACACAAATCAAAATAACGGGATGCTCCGGTTGATTTCCCTCAACATTTGCACAAGGAAAAAAAAAAACCTGTAAATACGTCAGTGGCTTTGACCAATGGTGCAGATAATTACAGCGAGAAGAAGAAAAACAGACGACTCCGCAGGGAAGACAAAGTTCTCTTTAAAGAAAAACAGGCAGTGTTTAGATGTTTCGGAGCCCGCGGGGAGAGAGAGGGATTCGCGTCCAGGCCTCACGTGTGATACGCGCATTTATATTACGCATCAGCGACTACAACCCCGATTTTCATCAGGAAAAAGCTTCAAATAAAGGACAAGAGAAGATATTATTTCTCTGGTGTTTATTCTCAGTACGAACATGGTTGTGTGTGTGTGTGTGTGTGTGTGTGTGTGCGTGTGGTGGGAAGAGTGTATCAGGTGCACCGGTGTTAGTGTTGCTGGGGTTTTAAACACCTCCATTTCACAGCTGTATTAAAATAAACCTCCACGAACCAAAAATAAAAGAGGAATGAAGCAGAGCTCCTACAGTCGTGCCTTTTCTTTGATAGATGAGATGCCACATCACTGCTGAATTCTCCACTCTGATTGGTCAGAAGGTGTTGATTCATTTTCTGTAACCGCGGCTCTGACGAATCACAGGATTATATTAATAATAATACACTCGTTCTAAAATGTTATCATTACTATAGTAACAACTCTTCTCTTCTTTTCCTCCTTTCATACTTCCCTATGTCCTTTCTCCTCTTCTCTTCTATTCTCTTCTCCCTCCTTTTCTCAGTCATTCTCTTTTCTCTTCTCTTTTCTTTCTTACTCTTCTTCCTCCTTGTATCCTTCCTCATCTCCTTCCCCCTCTTCTCTTCTCTTCTCTTCTCCTTCATCATCGTCTTTCTTTTCATTCTTCTCTTCTATTCTCCTCTTCTCCCTCATTTTCTCATTTGTCTTCTCTTCTTTTCACTTATCTTTTCATTCCTACTCTTCTTCTTCCTTTTATCCTTCCTCATCTCCTTTCACCTCTTCTCTTCTCTTCTCTTCTCTTTAAACAGCTCATTCACAGAGACTTGTACAGCAGATGCTCCACATAAACAGATTAAAAAGTGTGTGTAATCGTGAAGTTTTCTGTAAGGAGAGGTTTATTTAGCAGTTATGGAAGGAGTCTCCAGTGTCAGTGCTTTATAACAGTCAGAGGTAACATTGTAGCTTTTTCTAAGCTGTGTTTCTTTGTCTTATTAACAAATTTCTCAAGAAAGGCTGGTGAGGGAACGACGGTTTAAAGCTGCTTATTATGTAAGCATTAACTGAGACTAACTTGCTTTGTAGACATTCTACCAAATTAAAATGAATAAAAAACATGACATGTTGCATATTAATAAATAAAAATTGGAAATTTGATGTGGTATAAGATTAATAAATGCTTCAGGGCATGGTTTTACAGGAAAATAATCAACTTCAGGGTGTTATCACATCCACGAGTCACATCTGTTTTACAGTTCTACTCAAAATCCTGGAACATCCCGTTTTCACGCTTCCTATCTTAGACTAAATGACCTCCTGGATGTTAGACACTCTGGAGCTCAGTGAAGCTCTACACAAATCCACGAAAGATTTCTTTCTTCAGTTCACATCTTTTCCAACCTTTGATACTGTTATTCATCTCCACTTCAGGATCAGCAGCTATCCTCTGACCTGATTTTCATCAGATCTACACGTTTGACCCAACCACATACCCTGAAGCTTTCAATTTCCTTACCTCACTAGAGGAGCTCCTCAGGGCCCAGCTCTCGGTCCAGGGTTGTTCTTAAATCACAAGGCTCACAGATCAGATTTTATAACTTCTTTTGGTACTGAATAACTAATGACACACAATTTCTGTTCTCTATTCTTTCCTCCACCTCCCAGGTCTCTCAGAAGATGTCAGGCTGACAACTATTCCTGGATGGAAACCCATCATCTGAAACCAAAGCTTGAAAAACAGAATCGATCTACGTACTGGATATCAACTCCCCTGTGCTGGACCTGTCAATCACAATCAGCACCGCAGCAGTCTGTCTGATACATACAGCAAAGAAACTTGGTGTGATTCTATGATAGTCCTCACTGCAGACCCAAAATCCAGAGGGTGGAGCTAGACCTGACCCACATCCTCCTATAACCTTAACCCCTAGCCCCTTAACCCCATGCGATGCTGTACAACACGGAACAACAACCATATTTATCCAGCTTAAAACACAGCGGTGTGTCCATCCTCCTGGTTCAAATCAGGTCCATGTTGAGCCCTTGACTTTGGTGCGACTCCATTCAGGTAGGAGGAGCTGTATCAAGGCTGACTCCACCCCCTTTGGTGCAAATCCACTCAGGTAGGGCGAGCTGGATCAAGTCGGAGTCCACCCCCTGGACTTTTGGTTGAACTCCACACAGGTAGGAGAAGCTGGATCAGGTCTGACTTCACCCCCTGGGATTTAGTTTTACTCCGCCACAGAGAGGTGGTGCCGGATCTAGTTTGACTCCACCCCCTGAACTTTTAGTTTTGCAGTGAATCAAATAGTATGAAGAAGCCATGCTGGAGCTGATTTCTTTCTAGCCCAGACTGTATTCATTGTCTTTGCACCAATTCTGGTAAATTATCCTTTTTACTGAAGTGTACCTGACTACTGTCAGTGTGCGAAAGTAAGTGTGTGTGTGTGTGTGTGTGTGTGTGTGCGTGTGTGTGTGGGTATTCTGGGCTTGGACAGGAACAGGGGATTCTTCTCCCACTGCTCTCTAATGAGAAGAGCCACTGGCCTCCATCACACACACACACACAATACAGACTGAGCCAAAAGCTCAGCAGAAACAGCAGACTTAATGATGGAGAACTGCTCCATCATGATGAAATGTGTGTGTGTGTGTGTGTGTGAGAGAGAGAGAGAGAGATTCAACACTGCTCTCTACCGCAGTGTGTTGATGTCTCTTTGTTTCTTTTTGTGTATTATAGAAGTGTCAGTATGCTACAGCAGCAGTGTTTAGTGGAAAAGGTTGTGTGTGTGTGTGTGTGTGTGTGTGTAAAATTGGGGGGTCTGTTTGACATGATAGCATGCAGGTACTGGCATCTGATGGAATGTAGAAACACTGATGCCCCTCTGCAGCCTTATATGGAGTGAGAGAAAGAAAGAAAAAAAGACACAGAGTGACACAGAAAGAGAGAGAGAGATACAGAAAAATAGAGAGAGATAGAGGCACACAGAGAGAGGGCAAAGGAGAGAGAGGGACTGAGAGAGACATATTGGATATACAGTATATGGTCGAGAGAGAAAGTGAGACAGAGAGGAAGACAGACAGAGAGAGAGAGATAGAGAGAGAAGAAGAGCAACAGAAAGATATAAAGAGAGAGAGTGAGGTAGAGAGACACAGAGACAGTGACACAAAGAGATACAGAACAGCCTAGAGTCCAAGAGTGAGAAAACAGAGAGACAGACAGAAAGATAGAGAGCAAGAAAACACAGACAGAGAGAGACAGAAAGAGAAGGAGAGGGAGACAGAAAGAGAGGGAGATAGCTAGAAATAACCCTAGAGAATTACACCTTTTCCATTGACCAGGAACGATGGAGAAAGTGGGAGAAAAGAGAGAAAGAAGGAGGGAGGGAGCAAGGGAGAGCGCTGACCCTGAGTTTCAGTCGTCCCCCTTTCACAGCCTATAATCATGATGGATGGTCCCTCCGCATGACCAGATTGCTTACCCAGACATGAAGGAAAAAGAGGAGTGAAAACACCCGATTCTCTTCCTCTCTCTCTCTCTCTCTCTCTCTCTCTCGCTCTCTCTCTCTCTCTCTGTCCTTTATTCTGTCAGTCTGTTTGTTTTTTGTTTTAAACTCACCCCATATGCATGAACAGTGCTGTGTCTGTGAATGGCAGCTCTAATTAAATACTGAATAAATTTGCTTGTGTGTTTCTGTGTGTGTGTGTGTGTGTGTGTGTTTGTGTGTGTGAGACACTCGTCCACTTCCTACACGGCGACCCCCGGCTGTCACTCAAAACACACTTTCACGCCATTGAGGATCCCACACACACTCAACCTCGCTGTCTGTCAAGTATCAGAGCGCAACAGAGTGTGTGTGAGTGTTGACATTTTGCTCTTTTTACTCTCTCTCCGTCTCTCTCCGTCTATCTCTCTCTGTCTCTCGTTCTGTCTTTCTGAATGCATTTAAACTCCGGTTAGCTTCATTAGCATGTGTCTGTGTATGTTATTGTTTACAAAAGCAGCAGTTTAGGAGTAATAACTCAGTTCTAGTGAGCGGGAGGTTGTAAGTTCAAATCCGAGGAGCGTTTAAATGAGCCTGGGTTGAATTTCACCTCACAACAGTACAAAGAATTAGAGCTCCATCACGTGCACTTTTAGCACAGACATCATCGCTAATTACAGTTTCCTCTTTATCCAGGTGCATGACGAAATCAATATTACACTTTGTATATAACAGTTTAATTAAATAGAGTAAATCTTCTTCTTATTATTTTAAATATAATTTGGTAATTATCCTCATCATGGTGACAGTGTGCATTTCCTCCATTTTCTTGTTTTGTAATTGTTGTCATTGCTGTTGTCCTTTTTTACTTTCATTCTTCTTTTTTATAATTTTTTTATTATGAGTCAAATGAGAACTTTTATTTATTTATTTATTTGGTTAGTTATTGATTGATTGCAAATAGAATAAAACACATTTTCACATCATCTCCATTTTGTTCCACACAAGTGTTTCAGTTAATGTGTGTCCGGATTCCTCTAGAGAAAAAATCAATTTAATTCAAAATTATATTGCACTTTTGATTTGTAAAGAGAATAGTCTGTATTGTGGTCAATGGCTATAAAAAAAGAATGCTTGTTTAAAAAAAAAAACTTAAATAAAGAAACTATAGTCTGTTTGAGGCTAGTCCACACGTAAACATAGTTTTGATATTTTCTTTCTCTGTGATTTGGCCTCCAATGAAAACTGGTGGACCTGCACCCCTACAGTAGATAAAATATGATAAAGTGTCTAGTGTGCTGTTACAGTGGAGAAAGTATGAAGAAGTGCCCTAATGGCTGCCTTTCAAGTGGAAAGCCATGACGAAGTGACCTCCATGGTGCTGCTGTGTGCCAGAAAATGTGATAAAATGCCCTCTAGGTTGCCTCTATGATAGATAAACCCTGATAAAATGCCCTCTAGGTTGCCCCTATGAGAGCTACTTGCAAGAAAACATGATAAATTGCATTCTATCTTGCCCTGTAGTGAAAAAAAAAAAAAAAAAAAAAAAAAAAAAAAAAAACATGACGAAAAAACATGATGAAGTGCCCAAATGGCCGTCCTTCAAACATAAAAAATGAGACAAAATGTCATCTAGATTGCCCTTACGGTAAATAAAGTGCCTGCTAGGGTGCCTTTGTGATAGAAAAAATGTGATAAATTGCCATTTAGGGTACCCTTACAGTTGAGAAAATGTGAAGACATGCCCTAATGGCTGCCCTTCAAAGGGGAAAAAAAAAGAAAAATGATGAAATGCCCTTTAGGCTGCCCCTTACAGTGGAGAAAACACGAAGAAAGTGGGCTAAAGACTGCACTACAAATGGGAGAAAAGACTCAAAGAAATGCCCTCCAGGGTGCCATTATGTGTGAGAAAAAGTGATGAAATAACTGCTTGGTTGCTACATTGGTAGATAAAAAGTGATAAATTGCCCTCTAGTGTGCCCTTACAGTGAAGAATACATGATAAAGTGCCTTCTAGTGTGCCCTTACAGTGAAGAATACATGATGAAGTGCCCTCTAGTGCGCCCTTACAGTGAAGAATACATGATAAAGTGCCCTCTAGTGCGCCCTTACAGTGAAGAATACATGATAAAGTGCCCTCTAGTGCACCTTACAGTGAAGAATACATGATAAAGTGCCCTCTAGAGCACCTTACAGTGAAGAATACATGATAAAGTGCCCTCTAGTGCACCTTACAGTGAAGAATACATGATAAAGTGCCCTCTAGAGCACCTTACAGTGAAGAATACATGATAAAGTGCCCTCTAGTGCGCCCTTACAGTGAAGAACACATGATAAAGTGCCCTCTAGTGCACCTTACAGTGAAGAATACATGATGAAGTGCCCTCTAGAGCACCTTACAGTGAAGAATACATGATAAAGTGCCCTCTAGTGCGCCCTTACAGTGAAGAATACATGATAAAGTGCCCTCTAGAGCACCTTACAGTGAAGAATACATGATAAAGTGCCCTCTAGTGCACCTTACAGTGAAGAATACATGATAAAGTGCCCTCTGGAGCACCTTACAGTGAAGAATACATGATAAAGTGCCCTCTAGTTCACCCTTGCAGTGAAGAATGCATGATAAAGTGCCCTCTAGTGCGCCCTTACAGTGAAGAATGCATGATAAAGTGCCCTCTAGTGCGCCCTTACAGTGAAGAATACATGATGAAGTGCCCTTTAGTGCACCCTTACAGCGAAGAATACATGGTAAAGTGCCCTCTAGTGCACCCTTGCAGTGAAGAATACATGATAAAATGCCCTCTAGAGCACCCTTGCAGTGAAGAATACATGATAAAGTGCCCTCTAGTGCACCTTACAGTGAAGAATACATGATAAAGTGCCCTCTAGAGCACCTTACAGTGAAGAATACATGATAAAGTGCCCTCTAGAGCACCTTACAGTGAAGAATACATGATAAAGTGCCCTCTAGTGCACCCTTACAGTGAAGAACACATGATAAAGTGCCCTCTAGTGCACCCTTACAGTGAAGAATACATGATAAAGTGCCCTCTAGTGCACCTTACAGTGAAGAATACATGATAAAGTGCCCTCTAGAGCACCTTACAGTGAAGAATACATGATAAAGTGCCCTCTGGAGCACCTTACAGTGAAGAATACATGATAAAGTGCCCTCTAGTTCACCCTTGCAGTGAAGAATGCATGATAAAGTGCCCTCTAGTGCGCCCTTACAGTGAAGAATGCATGATAAAGTGCCCTCTAGTGCGCCCTTACAGTGAAGAATACATGATGAAGTGCCCTTTAGTGCACCCTTACAGCGAAGAATACATGGTAAAGTGCCCTCTAGTGCACCCTTGCAGTGAAGAATACATGATAAAATGCCCTCTAGAGCACCCTTGCAGTGAAGAATACATGATAAAGTGCCCTCTAGTGCGCCCTTACAGTGAAGAATACATGATAAAGTGCCCTCTAGTGCACCTTACAGTGAAGAATACATGATAAAGTGCCCTCTAGTGCACCCTTACAGTGAAGAATACATGATAAAGTGCCCTCTAGTGCGCCCTTACAGTGAAGAATACATGATAAAGTGCCCTCTAGTGTGCCCTTACAGTGAAGAATACATGATAAAGTGCCCTCTAGTGTGCCCTTACAGTGAAGAATACATGATAAAGTGCCCTCTAGAGCACCTTACAGTGAAGAATACATGATGAAGTGCCCTCTAGAGCACCTTACAGTGAAGAATACATGATAAAGTGCCCTCTAGTGTGCCCTTACAGTGAAGAATACATGATAAAGTGCCCTCTAGTGTGCCCTTACAGTGAAGAATACATGATAAAGTGCCCTCTAGTGTGCCCTTACAGTGAAGAATACATGATAAAGTGCCCTCTAGTGTGCCCTTACAGTGAAGAATACATGATAAAGTGCCCTCTAGTGCACCCTTACAGTGAAGAATACATGATAAAGTGCCCTCTAGTGTGCCCTTACAGTGAAGAATACATGATAAAGTGCCCTCTAGAGCACCTTACAGTGAAGAATACATGATAAAGTGCCCTCTAGTGCACCCTTACAGTGAAGAATACATGATAAAGTGCCCTCTAGAGCACCTTACAGTGAAGAATACATGATGAAGTGCCCTCTAGAGCACCTTACAGTGAAGAATACATGATAAAGTGCCCTCTAGTGTGCCCTTACAGTGAAGAATACATGATAAAGTGCCCTCTAGTGTGCCCTTACAGTGAAGAATACATGATAAAGTGCCCTCTAGTGTGCCCTTACAGTGAAGAATACATGATAAAGTGCCCTCTAGTGTGCCCTTACAGTGAAGAATACATGATAAAGTGCCCTCTAGTGCACCCTTACAGTGAAGAATACATGATAAAGTGCCCTCTAGAGCACCTTACAGTGAAGAATACATGATGAAGTGCCCTCTAGTGCACCTTACAGTGAAGAATACATGATAAAGTGCCCTCTAGTGCGCCCTTACAGTGAAGAATACATGATAAAGTGCCCTCTAGTGCACCTTACAGTGAAGAATACATGATAAAGTGCCCTCTAGTGCGCCCTTACAGTGAAGAACACATGATAAAGTGCCCTCTAGTGCACCCTTACAGTGAAGAATACATGATGAAGTGCCCTCTAGTGCGCCCTTACAGTGAAGAATACATGATAAAGTGCCCTCTAGAGCACCTTACAGTGAAGAATACATGATGAAGTGCCCTCTAGTGCGCCCTTACAGTGAAGAATACATGATAAAGTGCCCTCTAGAGCACCTTACAGTGAAGAATACATGATAAAGTGCCCTCTATAGCACCTTACAGTGAAGAATACATGATAAAGTGCCCTCTAGAGCACCTTACAGTGAAGAATACATGATAAAGTGCCCTCTATAGCACCTTACAGTGAAGAACACATGATAAAGTGCCCTCTAGAGCACCTTACAGTGAAGAATACATGATAAAGTGCCCTCTAGAGCACCTTACAGTGAAGAATACATGATAAAGTGCCCTCTAGTGCACCTTACAGTGAAGAATACATGATAAAGTGCCCTCTAGAGCACCTTACAGTGAAGAATACATGATAAAGTGCCCTCTAGTGCACCTTACAGTGAAGAATACATGATGAAGTGCCCTCTAGAGCACCTTACAGTGAAGAATACATGATAAAGTGCCCTCTAGTGCACCTTACAGTGAAGAATACATGATAAAGTGCCCTCTAGTGCACCCTTACAGTGAAGAATACATGATGAAGTGCCCTCTAGTGCGCCCTTACAGTGAAGAATACATGATAAAGTGCCCTCTAGAGCACCTTACAGTGAAGAATACATGATGAAGTGCCCTCTAGTGCGCCCTTACAGTGAAGAATACATGATAAAGTGCCCTCTAGAGCACCTTACAGTGAAGAATACATGATAAAGTGCCCTCTAGTGCACCTTACAGTGAAGAATACATGATAAAGTGCCCTCTATAGCACCTTACAGTGAAGAACACATGATAAAGTGCCCTCTAGAGCACCTTACAGTGAAGAATACATGATAAAGTGCCCTCTAGAGCACCTTACAGTGAAGAATACATGATAAAGTGCCCTCTAGTGCACCCTTACAGTGAAGAATACATGATAAAGTGCCCTCTAGAGCACCTTACAGTGAAGAATACATGATAAAGTGCCCTCTAGTGCACCTTACAGTGAAGAATACATGATGAAGTGCCCTCTAGAGCACCTTACAGTGAAGAATACATGATAAAGTGCCCTCTAGTGCACCTTACAGTGAAGAATACATGATGAAGTGCCCTCTAGTGCACCTTACAGTGAAGAATACATGATAAAGTGCCCTCTAGTGCGCCCTTACAGTGAAGAATACATGATGAAGTGCCCTTTAGGTTGCTCTTACAGTGGAGACAATGTGCCCTAGTGGCTGCCCTTCAAATGGGAAAAAAAAATGATGAAATGCTGCTACATGGGCTAGAAAACATGCTGAAATGCCTCAATGGGTGACTAATAGGAGGTTACTCTTTTATTTTTTTATTGTTTCTCCTCTGCCTGTCAGAGAGCCTGTGTTCACCCAGATAGAGTTTTTAGAGTATGACTTTATGCGTGATTTAAAAAATCTACTAAATAAATACTAATAAATAAAACACACACACACTCCCCCTATTATCAGGAAATCACGAGTTCGAATGGTGATGATGCCACAGCCTTATGACTCCAAGAGAGCAAAAACTGTGGGAGGGGCATAATTTCTCTTCCCTGTCAATCACAGCAACACTAACCACTCTTGAGCTTCAGATAGCTTCAGATAGCTAACGCTTCCCTCAGAGTGTGTTACACCACCCTGTGACACCACATGGGCAGTAGTTTGTAAAATTGTGGTTGGCTAACTTCACGTGTCTCGGAGGAAGCAAGTGTTAGCCTTCATGCTTCCCAGTTGTTTGCTGTGGTGTGATAGGCGAGAGCTGGCTGGTGGGTGGAAAGTGGCAGGTGAGCAAATTGGGGAAAAAATGGGGGAAAAAAACCAAGTTTGCGTTACAGGTAATAGCTACAGTACAGTAGTAGAGCATGTAGTATTAAAATAATAATAACTGTGTGTAGAAGTGTGTAGCTGTGTGTAGAAGTGCATAGTTTTATCTTCCCACATGTCACATCTCAGCCGTGCCGATTTAGCTCTACACCTTTTATAAAGACTTTTTTTGGGGCTGCCTTAATGAAAATCCCTCCTGCAGACACCTCATGTCATGTCTAATCAGCGAGGTGGGAAAGCGATGCTAACGTCTGGCCCGCGTACAATAACAGCACGGTTGAAATTTACTTAACGCTGGCAGAAATGGCTGAGTTAAGTGCCGTCATAAAAGCTCACTTAGGGTGATGGCTTGCGGTTTGTACCTGGAGAGAGAGAGAGAGAGACAGAGAGAGAGACGGCCAGAATTTTTTCTTTTTTTTCTTACCGAGCCGTTCCATCACTCATTAGCTTTTATGGAGGTTTGCCTTTTCACTGCTTCGCTAGAGTGTAATGTGAAGCCTGGGGCGCATAAAGGGCAGTTAGCCACAAAGATCGTACCCTGTGCGCGAGTATGTGTGTGTGTTCTCTGGAAATAAGGACACTCCGTGGCTGTGAGCTCTGTTAACACACACCTTCACACACCATTGCGTGTTTAGGGTGACTTTTAGGAGGACGTTTGTTATTTTGCCAACCAGGTGGAGAGAAGCTTTGTTCGAAAGCTGTGGCTGTCTGGAATAACAAAGGGAATGACTTTATTAGAGAAACATTAAAAGAAATTTTTAAAGAAATTCTTAAAATTTCCTTTTACATAATAAAAAAAATGGTTATCTTCTGCTGGTCGGCAGATTCACATGATATAGATTGTATTTTATTCAAATTTATTAATACAACATTTAATTTTCCCAGTACTTGTGTAGAAATCTGATTTGAAGGCGGGGCCACATGTGAGCTCTGGTTGTGATGTCACAAAAAAGGTTACCAGAGGATGTTATAGGAGAAGACAAAATAAGACAAGAAAACACAGCTTGTCATGTTACCGAGAAACCCCAAAGTGTAAACTCCTTTGTCCTGAAGATGTCGGAAAACTTTGGGAAAGGTTCTGTTGGTTATAAAGTGCTGACACTGGAGACTCCTTCCACAAATGTTGAATAAACATCTCCTTACAGAAAACTTCTCCGCATCAACAATTTGTATTAGAACCAATGCATTAATATAAACTTAATTTATATCTGCATTTCTGTCAGAGCTGCTGTTAATGCAAATAGAAAATTAATCACCTTCTGACCAATCAGAATCCAGAACTCAACAGCACTTTGCATACTCATGAATATTTATTGATTTCTGCATTGTTTATTAGGAAAAAGCTGTAGAGATGTTCCTAGACTACTCATTTTTTTCTGCCGATTTGCCCAGCCTTGTGTGTGTGTTTGTGTGTGTGTGTGTGTGTGTGTGTATGGGAATCTTGAGAGGTTAACCACCAGAATGATGTCCTTCAGTGGAGGAATCGATTCTCCAACGCTGCTCCGTCTCAGACACTGCAGGAATTTATCACCATTAAGGACATGATTGACATTCCGGCAGCCATTTTAGCAGGGATGGCACTGGATATGTGTGTGTGTGTGTGTGTGTGTGTGTGTGTGTGTGTGTGTGTGGAGGGAGGGGGAGGTTAATAGAGAGCAAACTGCATCTCATGTGTCAGTGATTATGTAGGTCTATAGTGTTACAGTATTTCAGATTGTGTGTATGCGTGTATGCGTGTATGTGTGTGTGTGTGTGTGTGTGTGTGTGTGTGTGTGTAATAGCGCCTTGAGGTGAACACACACTCACACTTCTGCTTAATTACATTATCACACTCATAATTATATTATCAACAATGCAATTATATTAATACGATTATGTAAAATATACACGTGTCATGTATTTAAATTTATTTTTTAAAAGAAATCTCAATACTGAGACCGGTCACGAGGGAATACATTTAAACGCTTTAAAAATGTAATAGAAATGAAGTTTATATTTTATTACTGTAAATTTAATGACTGCAAGTTTTAATACTTATTTATTCTTATTCACTACTTATTGCTTCAGGACCCTTGAGAAAACTCTTGATAATTTTGGACCACAATAAGTTACATTGCATAAATAATACTAATAATAAAAATACCACAAGTATTAAAGTTATGTTATACAAATACAAAGATGAATTAATTAATTGCTTAATTAATTAATTATTTAATTGGTTGCTCCAAATAAGATAATAAAAATTAAATCAAAATGAAATGCTATAGTCCTATCAGGATCAAATAAATTAAAACAAAAGATTAAAAGAAAGAAAACAATACAAAAAGTGACATTTATGCTAAAAAAATAACCTTCATTGAATTTGTATTAAGTAAGTAAACAAATAAACAAACAAATACATGCATTAAATTAAATATTACCAAGATTACGGTTTCCTTAAACAAAACAAAAAAACAAACAAACAAAAAAAAGTCATAATACTACAATTACTTCATTAATTAAATGCACACTTTTTTTTTTTTTAAAAATGCTACAATAGTAAAAGTATTATTGTGTTAGAAAGCAAATAAATAATATAAAAAAAAAAAAACATTAAAACAAAAGAACATAAAATGTCACATTATTTCTTTTAAATGACCTCAAAAAGCCAGAATACTGGTAGGATTTAAATTTGCAATAAATAGAAAGTAAAAAGCAAGCAAACAAACAAACAAACAAACAAACAAACAAATAAATAGGTTGCTCCAAATAAATAAACATAACAAATAAAATTCTACAATACCCCAAAAATTATAGTTACCATAAGTAATAAAATAAAATAAAATAAATCACAATTCTAGAAGGATTATGGTACGGGCTTCACTCAGTCATTGTGATTGAACTCCTACAAAGATCAGTGCAGTAGGTTGATCTAATAATAGCTCGATGTACCTACTCTGACACTCTCATGGCCACGCCTCTTTATTATTATCGTTGATGATGCACTATTTCTTTGAAAATTCCTGCATGGGCCTGTCTCGTGTTTCTGGCGTCTTTTCATTACAGTATGTCCGCGTTTTGATGATGGATTGCCTGTTAAAACCCGGCCTGCCCATTTTCTTGACATTCATGCATATTCTGACTCTAATTCCGGGAAAACGTGTAATAAAATTACACTGCAAATGCATATTCCTGCCTCTGACTCACCGGCATTAAACTCTAATGCGCTCTATTATATTAGAGACGTATAACACAGTGATGTATAGTGACTCAGTGTGATGGTGAAACCTACAACTGCACTACATCTAGTGGAGAAGTATTTTAAAGTGCTCTTAGTAAGTAACTTTTTTTTAACTAAGTACCTAATTACTCTTCGGGATACTCTACAGGGCACGTAATTGCATTCGGACGCTGGAAAACCATTACGCAGCATCCATTACAGCGCTGATTGTAATAAACGCAGGAGCAGGCAGGAGTTATAGAGATCTTTAAGTGGACAAAGGCACTAAATTCTCTCCCTCCTGTCACCTTCAGGCTAAAACAAGTTCCTTATCACCGTCTGGACACAGAGGCACTGAGGTTCAGGATCCTCCCTGCGCTCCTCCTACCCCTCCTTCCCCCGCCTTGTGGGCTGACTCTAATACCCCACCATTCATCACCATAGACACCGCAGCATTATTACTGTAGACGATGTGTTCAATCTCCCCAGCCGAGACGCTCGGTGTCGGACACTCGGGAGGCAGGCTAAGCCAGCAGCATTTGCATGTAATTACCTTCCTTAGCGCTAATGCTAGCCATCGCTCTCCAGCGCTCGTGCTAAATCCCTGCGCCTCATTAGATGGCGAGATCATTACCACGGGCAAGGAACGTGTAAAGCAGAAATGGGCTCAAAAAAAATACACTCTGAAGTTTAGACATATATATTTTTATTGTCTTAAAGACATTGAAAAAAGGTTCATGGTTGAAATTTAGCACCCATTTGTACAATATCTGAATTTTCCACAAACAAGTCATTTTCATTTTTAAATTTTAAAGGAAGGAACAAGCTTATTAAGAAATCTGCTTATTTCAAAAGTTTAGGAACAAAGCTTCATCAAGAATACTGTTAATAATTTAAAATATAACTTGATTTAATTTGTTTAACACTTTTCTTGGTCACTCGATAACTCTGTATGTTTTATTCCAGTGTTAATGTTGGCAATAATATTATAAAATAATAAAACTAATAAAAATGAAGACCTTCTATGACCAGGGGTGTACAAACTTTTGATGAGCACGTAAGCTAAAAACTTTGCGAAGACATCTATGAGTTTGTAATGTAATAATCATGAACAAATTAAGTTATTATTTTAACTAGTTTAAAGTGTTACTTAATAATGAATAAGTCAGGAATTGAATTCTGGATTCTGATTGGCTAGAAGGTGCTGATTAACTGTATGTTTATATTAATGCGCTCCTTTCTATAGTAATATTTTATCATTTCTGTAGTAACAACTCATTCAGAGGGACTTGTACGCACATATGAACTTGTCTACAGATATAAACTAATTGAAAAGGTGTGTGATCATTGATATGAAATTGAAATTTTCTTTAAGGAGATGTTTATGTAACATTTTTGGAAGGAGTCTCCAGTGTCAGCGCTTTGTAACAGTCAGAGGTAAAGCTGTAATATTAAGTTATTAAGAAAATCTTCAGGATAGAAGAGTTTGCACTTTACAGTTTCTTGGATGTTCCACACGTAACTATATACATTTTAAAAGATTGTAATTGTTGCCAAATTGCAGTGGTATAAGAGGAATATAAACATAGCGACATGCTGGAATAGGAAAAAAAAAACGCTTCTCCATGTCACCCCATCGTTGATTATTTTCCTCCAACAGCAGAGTTTTATTCCTTACACAGTAAATACTACAAAATACTTATTAACTACTTTCAAGAGCCTTTTCTAATGTTGTCATGTTTACTGCGGTAAAACAAAACTTATTCATTATCCAGTCCTGTTTTGTCCTTGAACACTTCAGGTCAGTCAGGACGAACTTCACTCCTCTCACTACATGTGGAATTTGTTTATCTGAATAAAAGCATGTTTGGTGTTTAACCGCAGTAGCATAACTGACACTTCTCGCTAATGATGTGCATTCACCGTCTGCATATTAAATGTTTTTTTTTTTACTTTACACAAACTGTTTATTTCTTCTCACAGGTTATTTTAGGAATTCGAGGCCGATTAGAATTGAGCCTGAATCTGGCGTGTGTTCTCACTAATAATGATCATTCACACATGTACACTCACATGATGGTATAGTACACACACACACACTCCTAACACACAATTAAAACCTTTCTGCATCTGTTATTCTGAGATATTTTCAGATTAAGAGAAAACATAACACTGCACAATGGAGAACGAAACACTGTAAAATAATTGGGCACTAAAATAACAGCAGGTTTTCTAGCTGATTGTAATTTACTATAAACATCTCTTTATATTGTACTTTAATTTGCTGTAAAATTATTTCATTTACAATAAAATTGAATACTTTAAAGTTGAAAATCCTTTGACAGCTTGAAGTAATACCTGGTCATACTTAATTAAGCTTAGTAATAGAGTTTAGCTCTTAAGTAGGTAAATGTGCAGAACAAATAACATAGAACTTGTCAGTTTTTAAAGTCTGTAAGTAGAAACTGAATAATCTGACAGTCTTAAATACTAAAAAAATACATGATAAAACATCTATTATTTGGAGTAATTAGGTGATAAGATACATGAAAAATGATGGCAATAGTAAAACTGTACAAAAAGCAAAGAAAGCAAAATGTCTATTTTACAAAATATTTCTATTTTATGTCACAATTTATTGAAATAAACTTAGCAAAGTAAATGATTTTTTTATTAGTTACACTGCGTTGATTATATTAACGTTATCTACACAAACTGAGAGATTTCTAGAAGAAATACCAAAACTGTAGTAAGAATTTTCACTTTCATTTATCTCCAAGGTTCAGCTGCATTTTGTAGTAATTTACAGATACAGGATATTTTTAGCTAGATGCAACAACAAACACAGTAAAAGCAAATATAATTTCAAATATAATGGCACTTCTTCTATATAATGGAACACACACATACGCAGTTCTCTAGTTATCAACTAAATAAACAGCAGATCATTCAAATATATACACAAAACTGACACGATGTCGTATTTACTGTTTATAGGCGAGATCATTTGCTTGCTAACTTTGAGTGCTTTTCCATGTACACTTCAGTTTCCGATTTCTTATTTTTTCCACTCTACTTTCCAGCCACATAAAAGGAATCCTACAATAACCAACATGAAAAAAGTCTGAATGAACATGCTTGTGGTTGTTGAGTGGCAAATTTCAGACCTGGTAATGAAACAAGTTCAAATATTTATACCTGGAGAACAGATTTCAGTAAGCTAGGAAAATGCTTTAAATTAGTTTTTGCTAATGTACATTAGATTTCATATTACGCAGGGATTTAATCAATATTAGTTAATGCTGGTGTATTACATTACTATTTTAACAAACTTTAATTAATAGATGTGTTAACTTACTTTGTTACTTTGTTAACATTATTTTGTTTATTAATGTTTGTTAATCTTCACTAATGCAGCATTTTTCCCCAATTCTGTGTTATTTTATGACTTATTATTTTTAGTACTCAGAACCTGCAAGATATTTCTGAGAAATTTAGCCTGAAAATAAATCTCTGGTACTCTGGAGTTACTTGAGTAAAATGTAGACTTTAGAGGACAAAGAAGGCATTATCAAATTGTGGAGGAAGGAAAATATAAAAAAAATACTTTATCATATACTAGCAGGAAAATTAGTAAGCACTAAACCGTAGCTTTCATGGCACAAATGCTTGCCAGAGGAGTGGTACTCTCAAGGGTCCACCTTTTGTTCTTATCATCAGAAAACCTGCAGGATGCTGTGGACCTTTAAACCTCAGTTTTGGTACATAATTGGACCTTAAGGACCCCTGTTGTAACTGTGGGGGTGAATTCGCAGGAACTTGTACCTTTGGGAAACACAGCTGTACTGGTAATGTACCTTTTTCTGACAGTGTAATATACAGAATAAATTCCCAGTTCTCTTGTCCTGGTTTAATGTGTTCTCGTGTTCAGTGTACGTTCCAGTAAAGATACAGCATGAGGAAATGAGCAACTGTGAATCAGCAGGTGATTTATAGTGTATACAGCGTGGGGAAAGAAGTATTCAGACAATTTTGCTTCTGTTATTTGATGTATTTCCAGTGCATACTGTTAGTATATCCACTTCAAATTTGTTCACACAATGTCCGTTGACTTTCTACTTATAAATATCAACAAAAAATATCGATAGAAAATGTATTCCTAAGTATAAATAAGGTTTAAACATGGTTTTTGGGTATTTGCAGTATTGTGGCACATTCCTCTCAGCAAATCATCTTCAATTCCCCATGGTTAGGAGGGTCCCTCTGATGGACTCGCAATTTCAAAAATTTCCATCAATGTTCAACAGGTTTCGAGTCAGGAGATTGTCTAGGCCAGGCAAGGCCTTCTTGAGTTATTTTGGCTGTGTGTTTGCACTCATTGTCCTGATGAAATATCTATCAACTCCACAGATATTCACTTTCTTGTCTGATGAGATGAAATTCTCCTCCCGGTACATCACTCCATTCATGTTTCTTTTGATGATGTGTAATGCCTCAGTACCATTTGCAGATAAGCAGCTCCATATTGTGATGCTCCCACCACCATGCTTCACTGTGGGAATGATGTTGTTCTTGGGATCATATGCACAACCTTTAATGCTGAATGATTGCAGAAGGGCTTTTTTTTTAGCATGGGGTGTAGGAACAGAGATGATTGGGGTGCAGTTCATTACTTATTGTTCTCTGTTGTGTAACTGTTGTTCCTGCTGCTTTCAGGTCATCCTGCAACTCTGTTTGAGTGACTGCTGGTTTCTCTCTTGCCTTCCTTATCATTAGTCTGAAAGCGTGTTGTGAAAGCTTGCATGGCACACCTGTTGATTAGTTGAGGTTCCATGAACCTTCCAACTGCATATTATCAAACTGACTGTACTGACAGTGATAGTTAAGGTCTATGCTATGACTCTGTAGCTTTTTCCGTGAACATGTTGAATATTGTTGTCCCTGGGAACTTTAGGAGGCTCCTTCACCTTCACTGTGATTGCAACTTGTAGCAACCAATGGTAAGGTCTTTTATTATGATACCTTTATGTTAAAACTACTGAGAAACAAAAGTTAATAAATATTCAAATATAATGTTTGGGTTTTTTTTGAAGTTGAAGGCTTTTCACTTGGACAGAAAATTATTAATCGATTAATACTTGAATAAATTATTGCTAATTTACTAAATTATTCATGTATTTAAATTATAAATTTAATTAATGTAATGAATGATATTAATAATTAAAAAAAATATATAATGATGCATTTGTTTACAGGGCAGAAAAAACACAAAATAAGACAGAAATAAAGTCCTTGAGGGCGAAATTATTATTCTGAATAACAGATCTGGTAAATGTTAAAAGAGGAAAAGGTCACAATAAAAGTACAAGTTAAGCATAAATCAATATCTGTGGCATTTTCTTAGGAAATAGCTTTTAAATTAATTACTTAATAAAAGACATTCAAGGATGGTGTCAAGAAAATTATATGTAATTATTTACTTTTTAAAATGATTTAATTTTTAAAATATGTTAAAACATTGTCGTTTTTAATTAATCATTGTGGCATTTTATCAAGACAATTATTATTATTATTATTTTATCTTTGTCTCTTGGCTTTGACTGAATGGCTTCTACTTTTAATTAGGGTCTGCAATGAGTTCTGCAAATAATTGCCATGATTTAATTGCAAAGCTCAATGCCCTCTGTAAAGCCATCAATAACAAAAGAATCCTGATTTTTTTTTTATGATAATTATGAAACTATAACACATGATCTATCATTCATAAGAATGATTCATCTTTATTTTTATTATCTTCTCATTCATATACCTACTATAGTCTACTGTTCATCTGCGGTCTTGTCATTTGGGTCATGTTTATTTCTTCATTATAAGGATTTTATCTCATGCTTCATCCACTAAGACAAAAAAACAAGCTTTTAATTGTGTGTTAGTGGCATTCACATTTACTATCCCATTGTGTGAGTGTACATGTGTGAATGATCATTATTATTGAGAGCACACGCAACAATCAGCCTGAATCCCACACAAATAATTGGCCTTGAATTCCTAAAACCTGTGTGTGTAAAAGAACTAGAAAATAAATGCAGCACCATGCTTAAACGAAACAAAACCTTTTTTTTTTTCAAATAGACAAATTCCACATGCGATGAAGAGTGAATTTTTTTCCCCAACAGATCTAACATTTTCAAGGACAAAACAGGACTGATTCTTTATTTTTCTTTTTTTAAGCATTTTTTAAATGACCCAGAAGTGCTAGTTTGAGAGACGTAGGAAAAATAAAACACTACTACGGTGGTTGTATATGTGATGGAATGTATATTTTAGGGTCAGATAAAAGTGAACCAAATCAAACCAATATATATATATATATATATATATATATATATATATATATATATATATATATATATATATATATATATATATATATATATAGCCAAACTGAGCCAGTAATGGCGGATGAAGAGATAATAATGAATATACAGCATTATACCACAATGTGACCACAATGAATTCTGTAATCCGAAGGTGTTGATGCGTTTCCTTTAACAGTACAGCTGTTGGGCTGTAACAAAAATGATTTTAATATGTTATTTTTTCTATATTAACAACTTACACAGGGACTTCATCTAAAGCTTAACATGTTGTCATTTAACAAAGAAAAAGGTACAATCGTTGAAGTTTTCTGTTAATGTTTGTTTTGCATTTATGGAAGGAGTCTCCAGTTTCAGTGCTTTGTAATAGTCACAGTAAACATTCAGAACAGATGCGTTTACGCTTTGCAGTTTCTCGGTAACATGACAAGTTGCATTTTTTTGTCTTATTAACCTTAAAAAAAAAAAGCACCTGGCGAACGTCAGTTTATTAGAGATTAGAGAGTTATTATTGTAATTCTAGCCATAACATATATATATATATATATATATATATATATATATATATATACAGTAGAACAAAACAGCTTTTTCCATTGTCTTGGTGCGACATTACAGATGTTGTAAGAGCAGTGTACACAATTGACAACATATAGTGCAAAATAGCAAACTTAATTATAGCTGCAATATTGAAAATGATAAAACATATGATGTGTCATTCTTTAGTTATGACCCTGCGTGATGCAAAAACAGCCCTGTGTAAACACACGTATCATACGTTATTTTATGTTGAACGAGAGAGTTTTATCATGGGGATGTGTAAATATGTTTTTCTTTTTTTTTAATCTTATCAGAATATGGCATAATACAATATTTACAAATAGCTACAAATTTAACTCTTTAGCTACTAGATACATTAAAGGATCCCCGACCTTTTGAGTCTCTGACGTATTTTTGCACTTTGATTCGTCTCGTAGATTTCCTTCCTGCTGTTTCAATTTAGATTTCTCATTCTGCTTTTTTCCTATATACCATTAAACACATATTTATTTTGTATAAACAGCTATCTAATCTACTTTGCATAACCAAATGAAATGGATAATGAGCTTGCTACACAGTGTCTTCATATAACAAGCCCATTTTACATGAATAAATGTTTGATTGACAATTTGTTCACTTTATAGTCAGTTAATTTAACCCTTTAAGACAGAAACAGATGTATCAAAATTTCGTTGTAATCCCATTTCTATTAAAACTCCATCTATCCCTGAGCTTTTCCCCTTACTAAATCCCAATTTAAGCCCCCTGAATAAGTCCAGTTTCTCTCAGCAGAGGAAAATTGCTAAGATAAAACCATCTCTCACCTTTTATGAACTTTAATGCTTTTATTTCTTCAAGTTTACAGTGATTCCTTGCTGACTGGTGTGAATCTGTCTTCTCTGTCTCATTTACAGCTCATTTAAAACCAAAATCGACTCTTTTTTCTCTAACTTGAAATCTCTAAGATCAGCCAATCAGCTGTTTCTGAATGTTCCACAGTCTCAGGTAATAAAGCCCAGGGCCAGGTGTATCTCTGAGATATCAGCACTGAAACCGTGGAACAGTACAAAATGTGCTTCTGCTGTATCTCTTTTTATATTTCAACTCCATCTTTTATTCATGCTTCAGAATTCACATTGGATTTAAGTAGAGATTTAACTGGAATTATGTTTTCTGATTTATTGTAAATTTGTCTCGTGTGTTTTCTGTGTGTTTTAGCTAGCATTGTCTCAGCGATCCGGGGAATATCTCTTGTGTTTAGAGTACCATAGACCTAAAAATGTGATATTTAAATGGGTAAGTTCTTACGCTCTTTAATCATAGACTGCAAAACTGATATCTTAGCACATGAATATTTGTTATATAACAAATATTAGAAGATTAAGCCCATTTATAGACATTTTTATTCATTTTAAGCTTGAAATTTTTTAAACCTAATACTATTGACAGATCTTTTTGCTTCTTTCTAGAAATACACACTTGTAAGAAGCAAAATGTTATGCCAATAAAACAAGACAGTTTTAAGATTAAGATGGGTAAAAATGTCTAGAAATAGGTTTAGTAATTGTATATTTGTTTAAAAAACATCTAATCTAATAAAAAGGAATACTTCTTAATTTTTTTTATAGTCAAGCTATTTTGTAAGACATTCTTTGGCACGCTATCTTGTTTTAACACAAAGTTTTTCATAGATGTTTTTTTTATGACGTCTGCATTATTGAGTCAGTACAAAAAAAAAACATTTTATATTTTCCAATTATTACTTTTCCAACAAAAAAAAAACACAGAAAGTTACAGAAAACTGTTTGCATGTCAGTAAAGAAGGCAACAACAAAAAACATATAATGAAAGCTGCTGTTTTGCTGCAAAAAAGAAGTGAGTGTGAGGGTCAAAGTCTCCAGAGGAACTGAGGCAGATTCTCCAAGATACTCAGTAAAGTAAACTCCTAATAAAGGAGAGACTACTAATTAAAAAAAGGTTGTTACACCAAATATTGACTGTTTAGTTTATTACAGTTGACTGCTCTTTAAACTATTTGTTTATGTAGAAACATTTAATTGCATTATATTGTGGAAGGCATATTTGCTTTACAGCATTTTTTTGCATGTGCCTAAGACTTTTGAACAGTATGGTTCCAGCTTTATTTAAAAAGCACGAAGTTGTTACTAAACTATTAAGGAGAAAAGTAAAAACAGTTCAAAACAAACAAACTAAAACAAGATGTAAAAATGGCACATTTTCGGTATTTACAAATTTTACAAATGACCATCTTAAAAACCGTGAAATGTTTGAATGTGTCTGTGCACAAACAGAATTTTTAATCCCTTCCTAATTAACATTACCATTAAAACTAGTTGTAAAATGCTTCATTTATAACTTTGTTTTCCAGTCAAAATTTTCAGTCTTCTCTGGCTGAAAACTGAAAGTGGTGTTTTCAATTAAATTGGAAACTGAGTCATGGCAAGAGCACCAGTGGAAAGTTTATTAATGTGAGATGGGAGGAAGAGGGCGGGGCTTCCAGATGTGTGTCAGTTAATATCAGCGCTTACCGTCAATCGTTCCAGATTCACATGTCAGTTGGCTCGATCTGCTGTTTATATTGGAGGCAAAAAATGAAGCCTGGCGTATTTTTGAGTGCTAACTCGTTCTAGCATACGAGCGCCCATGAGAAATGCTCAAATGTCGTCAAGTCTGTTAACCTCTGTGCGACACTTTGACTTTCAGCTCCATGGCTTGCAAAACAAAGTGCTGTGTGTTTTCCTCTGTTCTCATTCCACAGCATTTAGTCATCGAGAAGCATCCTGTGGAGATCTGAATCATCCCTGTTGAACAGCAATAAATAAAAGCAGCTACGTGGCACGTTTTTAGCGACCCGGCACCGAATCCCTTATATGGAGGTGCAATGGTTTAAGGCGAGGCAAGACACTAATTAATCCGGGAGAGTTTGCACATCGTAAGGCAGAAGGATAAGTCCATTAATTTTAGCCGCCATGAGCCAGGGGGGTGAAGTTTGCGAAAGGTCACACATGACAGCGTTTTAAGCCTCCGACATAATGAGAAAGGAATGGACATGAGTGTGTGCGTGGACGCAGCACTTATTAAGAGGACGGGAACGAGGCCAGAGCTTCAGTGCAGCTTCTGTGTGTGAGTCAGAAGGAGATAAGGTATGTGGGGTGGGTTGAGTGAGAAAAGACAGCTTGTGTGTGTGTGTGTGTGTGTGTGTGTGTGTGTGTGAGAGAGAGAGAGAATGAATAAGTGTGTGTGAGAGAGACACACACAGCCTGTAGTCATGTAACAGCCTGTGACCTTTTCATTTCCACCATATGTGATTCGTGCTGTACTTGGGCAGGAGCAGAGCTGACCATTACGTTAATGCACTCGCTCTTCCTCTCAAAAACAAAGATAGGAACTCACATTTCGTCCTTTAGTTCATCTACGTGATGAAATGGCTTCACCGCTTGAAGCTGACACAGTGTGGAAAGTTTTATTGCACCTCAGTATTTAGCTTAGCTATCTAGGGATTTAAGAGCATTGCTAGAGTAGTTATTATATCTCTAGTCATGACGTGGTAGCAGTGCTTCTTCTTAATTTTACTGGCTTTAATTAATTAAACAATTTTATAATGCTGTTGAATTTTGGTCAGAAAGCGTTGTTTGATTTTCAGTGACAGAAAATCTGATACTTCAGAGGTTTATATTAAGGCAATAGTAAATCTGTAGTAACATTATATACAAGGACGTGTATGGTGAATGTTTCACATCAACAGATTAAAAAAAATGTTGGTAATCATTGATGTGGTGAAGTTTTCAGTGAAAAGACCTGTATTTAGCATTTATGAAAGGAATCTCCAATGTCAGGACTGTTATTAAATATTAATACATAAAAAATGAAATTGTTGGTAAATTGCTATGGTATAAGAAGAATAAAACATTGCAGGACATGCTGTTCTAGGAAAATAATCAACAGTAAGTATACTTCATCACACCCTGTCAGAAAACATACTGACTGAAAGCTTATAAATCGCTGGCACTGGAGGCTCCTTCCATAAATGTTAAATAAACATCTCCTTACAGAAAACCTCATAATATTTCAGTTCAATTGGGAGCAATATGATATAAAATGCTGATAACACATCAGTCAGCAGCTACACCTCACTGATGATGTTCATCCTCTTTCTCTTTATCACTGTTTCTAATTATCTTTTTTTTATATATCTGCTTCTCAGCTGAGAGCAGATCTCCACTTACACTCCTGAATGATCACACTGCAGAAACATTACGCTTTGTTTTTTTTAAAACAGTTTGTTCTCCATGACCTTTGTCTCAGCTGCACGAGAATAAATTATCGTATCTTTTAGACATCAGCAATAGATTCCTTAACGTGCCAATTGTGAGTTATACTGCTTGACTTTTGTAGGTCAAAATGAACACATTAGCTGCCAATAATTTCTCCTTTCTAGGCGACCCTGGAAAGGATCCTCCAAGAGCGCATTAATACCTCGAACAAGCCTGAATGCAAAATCAGTATTCACATCTTTGCTGAATATGAATAAAAAGTTGTTTGAAATTTCTACTAAACCCCATCTGTCGTTTTAACCTCACTGGTTAATAACTTTATATATGAGATGGATTTTGGAAATATAAATTTGAAAAAATACAAAGCCCAGTTTAGTGCCCTTCCTGTTATAAGGATATCATCAGCACCATTTCGTTCATTCTGTTTGACATTTTTACTAAATATAGTTTGCGGAAAAAAATTGGCGAGTCATTCATTCGCTTCTGTTCCATGGGATCAATTTCTAGTTCTTAATGTTGTGTTATTACTGTAGGTCATTTAAACATTTTAAAACTGTATAAAGTGTGTACTTTGTGATTCTCTGTTTTGATGATGATGGAATGGCGCAGGAGCATAGCAGACATTTTGAATTGATTAGGTTTATGTCAGTAACTATCCAAAAACTTGATCAAATCATGAGCAAATCACAATTAGCCATTTAGACATTTTAGTTAAAGTGTCTGTTTTGGTAATTAGACTCCAAGGCAAGGTAAGACATTAGCTTAAAAATCATTTACACGTCATTTTTTTATGTGAAAAATATTTATGTTCTCTTAAAGTAGAGGTGTTTTCCAGAATTTCCCAGACAACCACACATATATTGATGAGTCAATTTAATGACAATTCAGACACTTTTTTTGAATCATTTGGCTCATGTAAATCAAAACACATCCACTCCAAAAGCTTCAAAAGTGTATTATACTGGCACTTCTGTGAGTTTCTGAATAACTGAAAATCCTGTTTGTGTGTCTACAACTTACAAGATTGAAGGCATTGATGTAGCCCTACATCAGACCCAAGTACAATAGAGACACCAACAAATCACCCAAAAATGTATTCAAAGGACTCTTCAAAAGTGTTTTTCTTTCTTTCAATCATTGCCTTGCTGTTGCAGCTCAAACTGTCAGAAAAATCTCCTCATCATGAGTGATTTACTGCCGATCTGCTTGTCCATCACTGAACACATGGACGTGCCGTCTGCTGATCGTTTCTATTCACGAAGAGAATCAGCTGATGAGCTGCAGAGAGCATCAGAAAGACTCATCCAAACACTGAGATCATCAACACACACACACACACACACACACACACACTGTGTGAGCAAAATATATGTATGTATATACATGAATCAAAGAGTTGGAGTGGGGTTAGTCAGAGACAGAGAGAGAGAGAGAGAGAGAGAGAGAGAGAGAGAATATAGCAGAATTAATATATCATTTCCACACAAACACAAACACAAAATGCAGCCTAAAGCAGTAGGAGTGTGTTAGTGTGTGATTGATGGAGTGATAATGAGCTGTGACTGTTCATGGTCAGACACTTTCAGATACATAAATCTGCAGTCATGCCTCTGTGTGTGTGTGTGTGTGTAAAAAGGTTGTTTCTTTCAAGTGTCTTTCCCTTCACTGGAACTAAGAGGCCCAAAGCTGTTCCATCATGACAATGTCACTGTGCACAAAGCGAGCTCCATGAAGACATGGTGTGTGAAGGTTGGAGTGGAAGAACTCGAGTGTCCTGCACAGAGCCCTGACCTCAACCCCACTGAACACCTTTGGGATGAACTGGAACACCGACTGAACCCCAGACCTCCTCGACATCCCAACATCAGCGCCTGATCTCACTAATGCTCTTGTAGCTGTATGAACACAAATCCCCACAGCCACGCTCCAACATCTAGTGCAAAGCCTTCCCAGAAGAGTGGAGCTTATTATACGGACAAGGTATAAAAGGAATAAAACACTTCAGGATGTGCTGTTGTAGGAAAATAATCAACTTTGATGTTTTAACAGTAACTCTGCTTTATCACACCATTCTGTCATTGATTAGTTTCCTATAACAGCACAACAGAGACTTTTGACTTGCAGTATATATTAATGTTTATTCCCTATATATCAATGTTATATATGTAGTGCAATTCCTTCATGTATTAGAGAATAACAACTATAAGGTCAAATTATCATGGATCCAATGTCAGCGTTTTTGTTATTATATACAAAAGAGATAATAAGCCACTTCATTAGCATTCATAACAAAGAGGCCATCTGTTGGGTTTTATCTACACACAGATAATTCTGCACATTAATGTGTATCAATGTTCAGGTTTAAATCGATTCTGCCACTTGTGTGAGATGAAGCCTCTCTTTATCTCTCTTCTCCAACATCCTTTTACTTCAGTCTGCATGTTTTATCAGTCAGTGCTTTTAAACCATAATCTCCTCCACCGCTGAACATCCCACTGCACATCCACTTCAGCGTATTTACCATAAATACAGCGTTTAGCAAAGCAGTTAATCCCCACAGGTGAGTATCCACAAACCTTCATCAAGTCAGAGTGAAAAATAAAGCTTCAATTAGAACGTTAAAGTTTCCATATAAATAATTGCTTGGGGAAGAAAGTTTTTGTAACACTTTATTTGAAGGATACCTACAGTTTTTAATTAGTTCATAAAGCAGAGCTGGATAAGGCTTATATAAAACACACATACAATGATATTGCAGGTTTTATGCAACTTTGTCAATACATGGAAGAAAGAACCATCAAAACCAATTAAAAAGGAGGAAAGAAACTAAAATGATTGATAGAGTGTATGGAGATATTCTTAAGTTAAAATTAACATTTATTGCTAATTCAAGATAAACTGTGCAATGATGATAGTGTGAATGTCACAAAATGAAGGCGCTGATGGTTGCAAATGCAGGTTAAGCAGGGTTTTAATATAAAAAGCACAGATAAACAATTCCAAATCGTAAGGCAGGGTCAAAGTGAAAAAACAGGCAAAAAGGTCAGGAGATCAGCAAACTGGGTAAAGTAGACAGGACAAAGGCAAATAATGTGAAACACATCGGGTCAATAACACGGAGGCAGAACAGGATCAAAAGGCTTGGTACAGTCACGAGAACAAGACAATGCTTAGCATATACTTCACAAAACATGAATGGTGTGTGTGTGTGGTTGATTGAATACAGGTGTGTTCAATCAGAGGTTCGGTGACTGAGAGCGGGTGAGTGTGTGTGTGTGTATGTGTGTGTGTGTTTGTGTGTTCTGGGTAGTATAGTTCAAGGTGGCCATATTATATATATATATATATATATATATATATATATATATATATATATATATATATATATATATATATATATATATATAATATGGCCACCTTGAACTATATATATATATATATATAAAATAAGAGTTTTAATAAAAAGTGTGAATGAAATCTTCCACAGATTTCACACCACCAAAGTACGTATTTTTTTAATAAAATATTAAACTGTATTAGTTTGTAAAAGTTAACAAAAACAGACAAAGTATCTGGAATAAAAATTCAGTATATCTAACTACAACACAAAAAAGCCATCTTAATTTTTTAACATTTATTCACTGGACTGAGCAAGCAATTACAAAACTATTTCAACCTCGAGTGACTTTAACAGATTAGATACTGGCCATTTTTCTCCAAACATCATCAACTTTGTCTTTTTATGGTGACACTTTACTTAACCACAGTAACTATTCCAATATACTGTAATAAAGGTTGTTTTTGTCATGGTATATTACATAATGATATAAATGTCAAGGTTGTAGCATTGGTTTACATTAAAAAAAAAGCTAATAAAGGTCAGAAAAAAGGTTTTATATATATGTTGATGTAAATGCTACTTAAAGTAGTCTACTGAAGATTAGCACTCACTGTTTGACATCTTATAGCGATCAATAAACCTCTTATACTTTTTTCAGATCTACTTAAGTGATTTTTCAGATCTACTTAAGTACAATATTAGTTAGATTCTCACAATTTCAGACATAATATGTTATATCCATAATAACTGTCAGATTTAATACATAAATAGTCTTGGTGTGACGGTAGCCAGGGAGCCGGCTGTCAGGGAAACGTTAGTGGATACACACTCCGGTGTGTTCTCTGTGCAAACACAGAGTTGTTCTTTTGAATCTCCTAGCATCATCCTTGTATTCACACCTCAGTTTATTTTTTACGCATCAATGCATATTAGTATAGCGCTGTGGCTCAGAGAGAAGTCTGAGAGTGGACTCGGAAAGGAGAGAGAACTGCTAATATAAATTGATGAAGCTTTTGTGGTGCATTTCATTAAATGCATGGATGGATTAAAGATGCATGATTGTAAATCATGCCAGTAGAGAGGAGGAATGGAGTGGGACTGGGAGGAGGGAGGCGATGCGCTATGATCCCTTCACCCAGGTCTTAAATGAACAGAGAGACAAACACAGTGCAATAAAACGCAAAGAGCAGCTTGTAATTTAACTTTACCAAGAATCAGTGAACCGTCCACCAATCTGGCACCAATTTAGACTTTTCTTTGTTTAGTGAGACAATGCAGTTACAGGAATTGGTTTGATTGTGGCTTTCTGAGATCTGAGATTTTAGTGCTCCTCTAGTGATTAAGGTACCAGTAATTAAGGTCGACTCCTCTAACGAAAAGGCGATAATCGTTGGCTGAAAATATCGATTCATATAACATCAAGCCAACACTAAATGAAATCTGCATGCTGTGTAAGATGGCAGAGACCTAGTGTGTTGTATCGATGAACAGAGGTTACAATGACAAACCGTCCGAATTGCCATTATTGGATGGTGCCATGATGGAGCGCCGGAACCTTCCAAGCGGCAGCGGGAGCCAGTGCGCGATTTGCCTAAGTGATCTTGTCAGTATATTAGTGATGGATGAAAAGACAGATGGGAAATCATTGAGCAGTGTGGCATTCCGTGAATGGATGGCTGAAGAAAGTTAGCACGCTCTTAACCACAACATTTTATATTCCACATGGCGCCCAACGTGGGGAGACATTAGCGCTGTGACCATTTCTGAGTCAACACCTGGCAAGGCTTGAATATGGGTGCTGCGTGATGAATTTAAACTGCAACAGCTTTTCTGCTAACACGGGCTGCTATTTCAGGAGATCAATTCCATAAGTTACTGCACTGTGCCAGGAGAAAGGCCATATTTGTTTAGTGCTTTGATTGCCATGATGGAAGGCAACAGAGGGAAAGATACAGAGAGAGAGAGAGAGAGAGAGAGAGAGAGAGAGATTGCAAGGCCTCATTGGGGACTCCATTAGTCCATGAAGTGATCCACCGGTACATATGCTTCAGAAGAGTGAAGAGGTCTCCAAAGTTCTCTTAACTTTCCGTCACTCATATTAACCCTACAGTTACTTCAGCAGTGATGTGATGTGAAAAGCAGCTGGTTCTCAATGAGAGTGTAGACTTCTGTTGATAGTAGATGAAGCAACTGTTGGCAACACAAAGTGTGCAGGACAAGTGACGTGACAAAGTTGAGCGAACTATGAGAAGCAAAACAATTTTGGCACTACCAACAAGAGTGAGGGAAGACATTATGTTTCTTTTTATCCTGCTGACTGTGGTAGCTCAATGGCTAAGGCATTGAGCTACTGGGCTGATGATTTCAAAATTGTGAGCTCAGATAGAAGAAACAACAAGTTGCCCCTATTGGGCACTTGAGCAAGGCCCTTAACCCTCAACTGTCAGTTGCATCCTGTCTCAGATGTAAGTCGATTTCGATTAAAGCATCAACCACATGAGATAGATGTAAATGGAAAATGTTTATATATGTTCTACAGCCAGATTGTGGGGCTATCGCACTAGCCTGGTGCTACCAGTGAGACCATGGAAACTAGCAGTAAACTAAAGATAGGAAAGCCCACAAATGACCAGCACAGAGCAACTCGAGACACTGATCTGAATCTTATATGCATTATAGCATAATCTGTTGAACCTTTATGTTAACATTCAGACTTAAGTCTTTAATTTCACCACAGAAAGACAGAAAGCAAAAAATATCTCTTATGATAGAAGATGGGACAGATGTTGAAGGTCCGGCATGTGTGTGCACACGCACTAGAGGATATCCAGGTGTTAGACACAGCCCCTGGCAGTTATTCAGTGTTCCTAGAATTATAGTTACATTCATACCTAGCATTCTGCATCTGCAAGGGCCATCTCTTGAAAAAACTTTGTGCCCCTACCAATGCATCAACATACACAGGGGCTTACTACTCAAAAAGTCCCACACACTGCTTCAATAAATTTCAGGTGAATTTTTTCTTCTTTCATTGCATATCAGTCTTTTGAATGTTGATATAACAGAAGCAAATTCACACTGTCTGTTTAGAAAGTTTTCCAAAAGGCATTGAGCAGTGCATTTAATCACGGCAAGCTAGAAATCCAGCGGACGGACTTTTAAAAACACCAGCGCTAGCACTGTCCCTCTTGTTTACAAATACAAAACGCCTGCGGGAGCTGAACCCTGCTGGAAGATAGACTTTTATTGTTCTCTCTCCATGCTGCATCCCCAGAGATATCCATCCATACACTCTGAGAGACGGGGGTGGCGTGAATTAAATGTGTGGGACAGCACAATAACCGGCCAGCGTAGGAAGCTCTGTCCGCCCTTTTGCTTTATGAAATGTGTGTAAAAAATAAAGGCCATGCACAGGGTTATGCACTCTCTGTCTCTTTCTCCCGTTGATGTGTTTTCCTGTGTGTCCGGAGGGACTGTAGCTCTGTGAGAAGCTCACACATCGTGCTAAATTAGCAAACGAGTCGGCCACGGAGAGCAGGGAGAACACTGCCTACAGCCTAATGCTGTAGCAAAAGCTTAATTATGAAGCTGCCCCATTTGTTCTGTGTTCCCAGCTCTCTCTGTTCCACTCATTAGTCAGGTAGATGGAGGTAAATTGATGGAACGATAAACAGGCAGAAATGTGGCAGCTAAAACAGGCTGGATGTGTTTTAATGGGCTCAGGAATGGAAAGAAGGAGAGAAAAAGACGGTGGCCATGGTGATTGTGAGGTTTTGGGGTACGTCATGTCTGGGATTTGTGTGGTGGCCTCGGGAAACCTTTCACATGGAAAAATGTTGATATTTCATACTATATATGTTGTATATTTTATTCCGGTTCCACTAAATTCCACTGCGTCAATGTTTATTAACCCATTATACTGATGGAAAAAAAAACATTACTGCCAAATTTTAAGTTTACAGTAGAAAATGAGGTCTCACTTCGATGGTCAGTATCACTGACATGACAATATAGAAGCCATTTTGTCGGATTTCAAACTGAATTGTTTAGGTGTTATGTCTGTAACTATATAAAAACTTGAACAGATCATGAGAAAATCACACTTAGCTAGCTTAACCAGTTAAACAAGCTTAGAAAGTAGCCAAAAAATCACATCCTTTTGATAAAATACAGTATATTTACTGAAATGTCAAAGTATGTTAGCAGAAAATGTCAACTTTGGTCAAAACTCAATTTTTCGCCATTTTTTCCCACATGTTTTAGGTTAGCAGAATGTTTTCTGAACATGCTTTTTTCACGTGATGTTTGTAGATGTTTCTGAAGCATTGCTGCAACATCCTGTAGTAGTAGTAATAATGCTAACATGAACATTTCCACAACGCTAGTTTTTATCTAACTATGAACATTGTGAAATCATTATCATATCATCTGCTTTTACAACATTTTTGGAACGCCACATCCCCGTCTTAGAACCTGTTGAATATACTAACATTTTTATTGTTCTCTGTTCACTGCATAAACAGCGTAAATGATCCGACACACTTCATTACTGGTGCGGGAGATAACCAGGTTTGATGTTTGTTTGATGTTTGCCTGCCTCATTATAAGGCTGAAAAGTTTAGCGACGGGGGAAAGTTAGCATTGTTGGCTGGGATCAGACTTATAACTGAGATGAAGCTCACAAGCCAGGAAAGCACTGGAATAATGGTTGTTCTTCTGCATCAGCATCTATGCTGACACTTTTCTTCAGCCCTCTAAGGGGTCATCGAGCAAACTTCACTCGCGCTAACAGAGTAAAGAATCAGCCCTGAAGATGGCAAGAGAAGGGCGACACAGTACTGAAGCAGTATTGAGCCCTGGTGTGGGTTCAAATATTGGTTGAAATGGAAGTTTATCTGGTCTGAAAGAAAGAAAAACACATTTCAGAAAGTGAACTAGCCTCAGGCTTCCCCAAATCAAACTTCTCTAATGCTGGTTAGTAATATGAAAAATTTTCACTAGTTACAGTATGACAGGCAAATCTTAAATTCAGAGCTCTATTTTCTGTCTTCATGTCTGTGTGCAAGATGGTTTTTAATGTTCTCAAATGATCTTCCATAAAGCTCTGTTAATGTGCACAGGACGTTTTCCCAAAATAATGCTATTATGCTTTAATTGAGGCATTCATATTTAATAGTTGACCTGGGAAAGTCTGGCTGTGAAGCACTAGTTGTCAAAAAAAAAAAAAAAACACAATTGCTGTCGGACCTAAGCCCACAATAAGCTGTAAGTGATTTTTAATTTCTGTAACCATTTCCGCTCAAGTGAATCTGACTTTCTTTCATCCGTAATTACCAATCTCCACACAGTGCATCTTGCTGTTAGAATGAAGCATGAATGCTAAGTCTGTCATTCAGAGCGCTTATAGAGGGGTTTAGAGTGATGAGCTAAAAGCACTAAGCACTTGACTTATCAGAGGCATAGCTGCAAGACATGCGTGACAGACGATTACCTGGAAGCCCAAGCAGGCAATCATAAAACCGCTAATGGGCAACATACAAAGCATCACAAGAAACTTCCCTGAAGGAGATACATCTCATTAGCATGTGTGCAACTGATGAAAATGAAGAGGGCTGGGTATCAGAAGGTCAAAAAGGAAAGAGGAAACAACAAACAGAGGCAAGAGATAAGAAGACAAGATATGATAAAACAAGATAAGACAAGATAAAATAAGATAAGACAAGATAAGATAAGCTTTATTTAAAGAACTGAACATTAATATTATCTCAATGTCATTGTTAGCAAGAAAACAGCTAGAGGAATTGGTATTCTGTTCAGAGTTTAGCTCTCTTGCTAGAATTTGTTTTGTTGGCATTGGGGGCCCAAAGGCTGTCTTCTAAGCTGATGTTTTTTTTTTTGTTTGTTTGTTTTTTAGAATTTATACAGCTGACAATACAATAAAATCTAAAATGTTAGCAATGGTACTCTTTTTAAGCCTAAGGGATGTAACAATGGTTTCAGGAGTCGGATAGGTGTCAGATCTATGCAGTCTGTGTCTAACAAGGTGTTATTTTGCAGCTGAATCACCTCTCACAGTGTTGTACTACAAAGCATCACAGTCAAGACCAAAAAGGACGAGAGCAAGATCTCAAAAGAGCCCTGGTTTTAGAAAAATAATGAGGTCTACAATTAATTACAGACTGCAGCTACTGGGGTCCTCGGTTTAATCCAGTGTTCCCGGGATTGGCTCCAGATCCACCATGACCCTGACCAGAATAAATCACTTACTGAAGATGAGCGAATGAATGAATTAATGAGTGAGTTATTTATTTGGTGTGTCATCATCTTGGTCTGGACCACACACTCACCCAGTAAATACACACACTTAGAAATAAAAAGGTTCTTGAAGGGTTCTTTGGATAATTAAGTGATTATGATTAAGTGATAGGAAAACACTGTTGTAGGATTCTATATAGGAGCTTTAAGAGAACAACTGATAAAGTGTTATGGGTTATTCACTGTTGTAAACAAAATAAAAATAATTTATTTTAAATTTATTTTTACTTTATTTTATAAATATAAGGGTGCTTCTGTGACTACAATAAATATAATGGTGCTTCTGTGACTACAATATCCATGGATACAATAAAAGACAAGTATTATTACTTTTAATTAAACTGTAATTAAAATGAAATAAATAAAATTAAACATACAAAGAAACAAATAAGTAAAAAAAAATAGTAAAAATTAATTTGGTCTGATATTTAAAAAGAAATTTAATTAACACAATTAAGCCTAATCATTTAATTAGGACTAAACTAATTGCATCCTATCAATCAATTAATTAATCAATTAATCAAAATACATTTTTTTAGCTAATTTAAGTACTTTAGAAAGAGATAAGTCTTTAGACCTCGTTTGATGACTGCCAGTGACCCAGCTGTTCGGACATCTAGGGGATGTCCGGAAAGTTCATTCCACCTATACAGAACAGAGAAGAGTCTTGATGCATGCCTTCCTTGTACCCTGAGAGATGGCGGGACCAGTTGAGCAGTGGTAGAGGACGCGATAAGTGGTTTGAGGTAAGTGGGTGCTGGTCCGTTTTTGGCTTTGTAGGCAAGCATCAGTGATTTAAATCTGATGCAGGTAGCTACAGGAAGCCAGTGGAGGGAGTGAAGCAATGGGATAGTGTGGGAGAACTTAGGAAGGTTGAAAGCCAGCTATGCAGCTGCATTCTTGATCAGTTACAGAGGTGAATGGTACTCATAGGCAAACTTGCCAGGATGGAGTTGCAATAGTCCAGTCTCAAAATGACAAGGGACTGAACAAGCACCTGAGTGCCCTGTGTGGATTGAAATGGATGAATCCTTCTGATGTTGTAAAGAAGAAATCAACATGAGCGTGTCAGATTAGCAATGTGAGAGGAAAAGAACAGTTGATTGTCTATGGTTACCCCGAGATTGTGCACAGTAACTGAAGGTGATATCAGAGAGTTGTCCAGGGAGATTGCAAGACATCGGGATGAATCACCTAGGATGAACAGCAGTTCAGTTTTGTGGGGATTAAGTTTCAGCTGATCAGCTGTCATCCATGATGAGATATCTGCCAGACATGCTGAGAGCTGAGCAGAATTCATGAGTGTCTGACGTAGGGAAGGAGAGGATGAGTGTCATCTGCATAGCAGTGGCATGAAACCCATGTGAGGATATGACTGCACCAAGAGATCGAGTATAGAGGAAGAACGGAAGAGGACCAAGTACTGAGCCTTGTAGTAAACCAGTGGAGAGTCTGCAGGGAGCAGACGTGGATCCCCTCTATGTCACCTGATATGACCGATCTTCCAGGTAGGAAGCAAACCATTGCCATTCTGCAACACGAATTCCAAGACTCATGAGGGTGGACAATAGAGTTTTGTGGTTCACAGTGTCAAACCCTGCTGAAAGGTCAAGGAGGATGAGGTCTGATGATAGTTTGGCTGATCAAGCAGCATGTAGCTTCTCAGTGATGACCAAAAGGGCAGTCTCTGTGGAATGTGCCACTATGAAGCCAGGCTGATTAGGATCTTGGAGGTTGTACTGTGAGAGATGGAGAGAAAGTTGATTGTAGACAGTTCATTTGAGGCTTTTAGAAAGAAAAGAGGGAAGTGATACCGGTTGGTAGTTGCTGATGTCAGAGGGATCTAGAGCGGATTTCTTCAGGATGGGGATAACCCTTGCTCTCTTGAATGAGGTTGGTACATTACCAGATGTTATGGAGCCATTGATGATAGTAGTGATGAATGGGAGGAGGTCTTGAGAGTTGGTCAGGAGCATTATGGAAGGGATTGGATCCAGTGGGCAGGTGGTAGGATTGTAGGACATGAAGACTTGCAGCATCTCTTCTGTTCCTAGTTTAGAAAAATGTGCCAGCAAAGGAGAAGGGGAATCTCTCAAGGAGTGTTTGGTGTAGGAGTTGAGTAGTGAAGAAAAGATGTCATGGAGCTTGCAAGGATCTTGTCCAGAAGTGTCCAGCTTTTCCTTGTAGAAGGCAGTCTTAGCAGAAGTCACTTCAGATGAGAATTTGGACAGGAGAGTGCAGGAAGAGGCAAGGTCTGTGTAGAGTTGTGATTTCTTCCACTTTCTCTCCGCTGTTCTTAATTATCTTATAACACATCCAAGAACAATGGATGAGGAAAGTGAAGAGAGAAAAGTGTCTGTGGCTAACTCCAGTAGTAGGGAGGAAAAGGAGTCGGGGTCTGGGAGGGATTATAGGATGCAGGAAGCTATGGAGGAAGGAGAGATAGAGTGGAGGTTTCGACGAGTGGGAGAGAAGTATTGATAGTTGGTTTTAGACAGGAGAGGGAGGTTGATGGTGAAGGATACCAAGTGATGATCGGAGATGTGGAGTAGGGTAGAATTGATGTCTGTAGCTGGAGAGAGGTGGTGGAAGACCAAGTCTAGGACATTTTGTCCTTTGTGTGTGGTAGGGCAGCTGTTGGATGTCAAGGAGAAGGAATTCAGAAGAGGGAGAAGGCAAGAGGACTGGAGCTTGTCAGAGGGGAGGTTGAAGTCTCCAAGGACAGTAAGAGTGGTGCCATCAGTATAGAAAAGACTGAGGAGCATGTCCATTTCTTCAACACAGTCCCCTAGGGGATCAAGAGGGTGGTAGATGACAATGATGAGAAGATTGATCAGGGAGGTAACTGTAACTACATGGATTTAAAGGATGAGATGTTGGGATGAGACAGGGAGAGAGGTGTGAAGCACCATCTGCGAGACAACAGCAGACCTGTACCACCACCCCTGTCAGCTTCTTGTGTGAGAATGCATAAGCAGAGGATAGGGCAGCTGGTGTAGCTGAGTTCTGTGGAGAGATCCAGGTCTCAGTTAGTGCCAGAAAGTCAAGAGAGTAATGGGAAGCTGAAGATGAGATGAAATCATCTTTCTTTACAGCAGAGTGGCAATTCCAGAGCCCACCTACCACTACTGTTTGAGACTGAGACAACACAGGAAGGTTGTTGGGCCTCTGGTTTGTGGATGAGAGCTTCTGGGTCTGTGAGAGGTCTGGGTCTCTGAGTGATGGGTTTGAGGCATGTCTTCCGCCTAGTCAGGCATGGGGTTAGTGAAAATAGGGCTGAGAGGGAACACTTAACTGAACAAGAAGAAATAAACACTTCTAAACATAGCACTTTCTGTCTAAATTTATGCGTCTAACCATTGCAGAATATGCTTCTGACCAATAACCTTCTATATATCTTAGTAAGCCCAGTTGAGCAGTGGTAGAGGACGCGATAAGTGGTTTGAGGTAAGTGGGTGCTGGTCCGTTTTTGGCTTTGTAGGCAAGCATCAGTGATTTAAATCTGATGCAGGTAGCTACAGGAAGCCAGTGGAGGGAGTGAAGCAATGGGATAGTGTGGGAGAACTTAGGAAGGTTGAAAGCCAGCTATGCAGCTGCATTCTTGATCAGTTACAGAGGTGAATGGTACTCATAGGCAAACTTGCCAGGATGGAGTTGCAATAGTCCAGTCTCAAAATGACAAGGGACTGAACAAGCACCTGAGTGCCCTGTGTGGATTGAAATGGATGAATCCTTCTGATGTTGTAAAGAAGAAATCAACATGAGCGTGTCAGATTAGCAATGTGAGAGGAAAAGAACAGTTGATTGTCTATGGTTACCCCGAGATTGTGCACAGTAACTGAAGGTGATATCAGAGAGTTGTCCAGGGAGATTGCAAGACATCGGGATGAATCACCTAGGATGAACAGCAGTTCAGTTTTGTGGGGATTAAGTTTCAGCTGATCAGCTGTCATCCATGATGAGATATCTGCCAGACATGCTGAGAGCTGAGCAGAATTCATGAGTGTCTGACGTAGGGAAGGAGAGGATGAGTGTCATCTGCATAGCAGTGGCATGAAACCCATGTGAGGATATGACTGCACCAAGAGATCGAGTATAGAGGAAGAACGGAAGAGGACCAAGTACTGAGCCTTGTAGTAAACCAGTGGAGAGTCTGCAGGGAGCAGACGTGGATCCCCTCTATGTCACCTGATATGACCGATCTTCCAGGTAGGAAGCAAACCATTGCCATTCTGCAACACGAATTCCAAGACTCATGAGGGTGGACAATAGAGTTTTGTGGTTCACAGTGTCAAACCCTGCTGAAAGGTCAAGGAGGATGAGGTCTGATGATAGTTTGGCTGATCAAGCAGCATGTAGCTTCTCAGTGATGACCAAAAGGGCAGTCTCTGTGGAATGTGCCACTATGAAGCCAGGCTGATTAGGATCTTGGAGGTTGTACTGTGAGAGATGGAGAGAAAGTTGATTGTAGACAGTTCATTTGAGGCTTTTAGAAAGAAAAGAGGGAAGTGATACCGGTTGGTAGTTGCTGATGTCAGAGGGATCTAGAGCGGATTTCTTCAGGATGGGGATAACCCTTGCTCTCTTGAATGAGGTTGGTACATTACCAGATGTTATGGAGCCATTGATGATAGTAGTGATGAATGGGAGGAGGTCTTGAGAGTTGGTCAGGAGCATTATGGAAGGGATTGGATCCAGTGGGCAGGTGGTAGGATTGTAGGACATGAAGACTTGCAGCATCTCTTCTGTTCCTAGTTTAGAAAAATGTGCCAGCAAAGGAGAAGGGGAATCTCTCAAGGAGTGTTTGGTGTAGGAGTTGAGTAGTGAAGAAAAGATGTCATGGAGCTTGCAAGGATCTTGTCCAGAAGTGTCCAGCTTTTCCTTGTAGAAGGCAGTCTTAGCAGAAGTCACTTCAGATGAGAATTTGGACAGGAGAGTGCAGGAAGAGGCAAGGTCTGTGTAGAGTTGTGATTTCTTCCACTTTCTCTCCGCTGTTCTTAATTATCTTATAACACATCCAAGAACAATGGATGAGGAAAGTGAAGAGAGAAAAGTGTCTGTGGCTAACTCCAGTAGTAGGGAGGAAAAGGAGTCGGGGTCTGGGAGGGATTATAGGATGCAGGAAGCTATGGAGGAAGGAGAGATAGAGTGGAGGTTTCGACGAGTGGGAGAGAAGTATTGATAGTTGGTTTTAGACAGGAGAGGGAGGTTGATGGTGAAGGATACCAAGTGATGATCGGAGATGTGGAGTAGGGTAGAATTGATGTCTGTAGCTGGAGAGAGGTGGTGGAAGACCAAGTCTAGGACATTTTGTCCTTTGTGTGTGGTAGGGCAGCTGTTGGATGTCAAGGAGAAGGAATTCAGAAGAGGGAGAAGGCAAGAGGACTGGAGCTTGTCAGAGGGGAGGTTGAAGTCTCCAAGGACAGTAAGAGTGGTGCCATCAGTATAGAAAAGACTGAGGAGCATGTCCATTTCTTCAACACAGTCCCCTAGGGGATCAAGAGGGTGGTAGATGACAATGATGAGAAGATTGATCAGGGAGGTAACTGTAACTACATGGATTTAAAGGATGAGATGTTGGGATGAGACAGGGAGAGAGGTGTGAAGCACCATCTGCGAGACAACAGCAGACCTGTACCACCACCCCTGTCAGCTTCTTGTGTGAGAATGCATAAGCAGAGGATAGGGCAGCTGGTGTAGCTGAGTTCTGTGGAGAGATCCAGGTCTCAGTTAGTGCCAGAAAGTCAAGAGAGTAATGGGAAGCTAAAGCTGAAGATGAGATGAAATCATCTTTCTTTACAGCAGAGTGGCAATTCCAGAGCCCACCTACCACTACTGTTTGAGACTGAGACAACACAGGAAGGTTGTTGGGCCTCTGGTTTGTGGATGAGAGCTTCTGGGTCTGTGAGAGGTCTGGGTCTCTGAGTGATGGGTTTGAGGCATGTCTTCCGCCTAGTCAGGCATGGGGTTAGTGAAAATAGGGCTGAGAGGGAACACTTAACTGAACAAGAAGAAATAAACACTTCTAAACATAGCACTTTCTGTCTAAATTTATGCGTCTAACCATTGCAGAATATGCTTCTGACCAATAACCTTCTATATATCTTAGTAAGCCCTGCCCACAATTCACACCTTAAGGGAGACTGAAACTAATCTTGATTAGCCACCTGAGAGAACTAATTAGCATAGACCAACAGACACTCCCAAGCAACACTACAGAATCAATTGTATTGAATAACATACAATACAATTTGAGCCAGCATAGCTCATGGACGAGGCGCAAAGATCTTTTTCATAGGCAGTGTTTCTGAGAGCTTTTATTAATTTTTCTTTCCTTCACTCCAAATATGATCCCAAACCATATTTTAAAGCAAAAGAAAATCCAATTTGTTGCAAAAAGATAAGCAATCCATTTCATATACTCTTGGGCTTCGTAGTGAAGCCAACAGGTTAATCTGGGCCATTCCATCCCACGGCCGCTTGCTTTAGTGATTCTCCCGAGCAAACATCAGGCAGCATAAGCGCTACCATACATCACACACACCGAGTGGGAGCACTTATTCATGCAGGTTATGCTAATTTAATCTCTCGTTCTTCCAAACCTCACAGCAAAACTGTAGGTTTAACCTTTAGGAAGAAGTTGTGTGTTTTTTATTTATTTCGCATGCATCAGCAGGTCGTCGGTCTTGGCATGGAGTGTGTGTATGTGACTGTATGTTTAACTCTGTGAATGTGTATGTGTGTGTTCATGTGCATATGAGGGTATTTAGCTGTGGATATTTAGTGGGTATGTAGTGCTGTTTGTGGTTGTGTCTGTGTGTGTGTGGTTTGCGGTGCATTTATTCCTGCAGGTTATGCTATTTTACGTTCTTATTCTTCCATACCTTAGAACAAAATAAAACAGCAGATTTAACCTTAAGGAACAAGCATGCTTTGCTTGCATGCATCAGCAAGTCCTTGTTCTTGGCACAGTGTGTGTGGGTGAGAGAGAAAGAGAGAGAGAGAGACTCTTGGCATATTTGCTGGCTCATTTTTTAAATGAACTGAGTAATAGGTCATACTTACTTTCCGTGTAAGTCTTATGTTTATTTCGCACGTGTTAGCTGGGTGAATTAAATTCTGATGCTAAGTTAGCAGTCAGATGACGTACTGTAGCAACACCATCACTAATGTTAACTTCGTCAACTTGTTCAAGTAGTCTGTCTTGCTAGTTTTCCATGCTAATGCTTATATAAGAAGACATAGAAATCATTATATAATCCTTGTCTATCTAGTAAATTCTTTGTAGGTAATGTTACTGAGACTGGCATGAATAAGCAAGAAGCGAGGCTGGGGCTGATTTCTTTATAGCCCAGACTGTAGATTCATGCAACCTATCAGTGACAGTCGTATCAGGTGATGACAACGAGGGACACGCCCACTAAACTTGCTGTGCATTGGGACTTTTTTTTACCTAAATTTAACTGTATAATCCTTCCATCAGTTGAAACTTTTTGATTGATTTTTTTTTTCCACTGAGGGCCAGATGTGCGTACATGAGAAGCAGTAGCGCAAAAATCTGAACATGCGCTCACAACCAGTGCTGCCAACTTAGATGCCTTGTTGCTAGATTTGGTGACTTTTTAAACAACTTTATCAACTTTATTTAAAAAAAGAGCTTAGCAACAAGTCTCGTGACTTTTTGAGCAGACTTTAGTGACTGTCCTGCATCAACCAATCACTGATCACCGTTGTTTGTCCCACCTGTGCACTTTGTTCATCAGTTTTAACTTTGTTTACAAGTAGTTTATGAGTTGTTCCATATGTAACCAATTCCTTTATGTCTATTACCACTGATTTTTGCATTCTGGATAGAATGTATAGTATTACTGTACATATATAAATCCGGTGAAAGGTAATTTTTGGTGCCATGACCAAAGATGCCTTCTTTCTATAAGAAATCGATTAAACGAAATTTGTATTCTATTTTATTCTCTTCTAAGCATCTTAGAAAAATCTTCCTTCTTCATATACCCTAATCTTTAATTTGATATGCAAATGATCATAATGAATCAGTGAATATGCAAATTAGTCTATGATCTCAGCTGGTCATTTTTGGAGTGTGTTTTAACTCCTTTTCTCTCACAAGAGTTCACAACATAGCTCATGTTAGCATGGAATTTACTAATGCTACCGCACAACCTACACCTAGCATGGACTACTACATGTTCTCTGCATGAGAGACAGTGTTTAAAATGTTGTGCAGAGCAATGCTCTGTATACTGCTCCATCTACCACACTGTTTATTTCCACTTGGTTTTAAGAGAATAGAAAGTAATGAGAAAAACTGACCATTGCTAATTGCGCAGATTTTAGTAAACCAAACAGAATATGTTCTCCATTTTAAGCTCCACCTTTTTTATATGAACACCCCACTTTCTTGTGTTATCCATTTCTCCAGTTTCCTCTCTTCTCCTAAAAACATGCTGGTAGGTGAATTGGTGATTTTAAATTGATCGTTGCTGTGATTTTGCCTCCCTGGTATAGACTCCCGATGTATGGCCACCCTGACCAAGATAAAGGTTACTGAAGATGAATGAACAATGAAGGATGTATCCTAATTATGCCTGAAACCCCGTGCAGAAAATAAACCAAAGTGGCTGACAGGAAGTGTTACACCACATAAAAACCAAATGTGAAAATAACTCACTGAACTCGATCTTTAAATCTATCATGAAAGCAGCCTAAGCCGTAGCACTCCCACGCTATTAATCTTCAGTGAACATCATTAAACCTTAATCATCATTCCTCAACATCACCATTAGAGAAGTGGGTTCGCTCCGAATCCATGTTTTTGACTGACAGATACTCAGGGTCCGTGTGCATTTCTGACAGATGGCTGGAGATTTCAGCACTCTAGCTCATATTTTTTTACATTTTGCTAGTGGGTAGAAGTTAGCTAGAGGCAATAATGTCCCAAGATGCAACTGCTGAGTGAGGTTGCCACCTGTGCTTGCGTGCATACTGAAGCAGACGGCCTTTTGAGTGCTGTTTGTCTCTCACTTCAGATGCCCCTACAATTCATCAGCATCTCGCATCTGCTCACTGTCACCTAGCCATCCATCTCACACACACACGTGTGTGTGTGTGTGTGTGTGTGTGTGTGTGCCCTCACATCGTCTACTGAGATCTTGTCTCTGGAAATGATTTCACACAGATTATACCTACGCAAAAACGCTCATGCATTATGTATTACCCAAGAATAATAAATGTATTATGAGAATTTTTAAAAAATGGGAAAGGTTATGTATATTCAGAGTCGGGTTATGCACCTGCTTAAGTTGATTTTCTGGGATTTTTATTCAGATTATACACATTTATTTATTGTGTGTAGTTCACACCTCTGAAGTATTTTTTTTTTTCACCTTTGAAGCGTCCAAGACTGAATTTTACAAAAGCGAATAATCCACCGGCTTTAAACACAATCACTTGACTTTAAGCCTAAAAAAATCAGGGAAAGAAAATGAGGATGGAAGAAGGAAATAGTGTTTCATTTCCATGCTTCTAAATGTAATACGATGTAACATAAATGTAAGAAATAATTTAAAAATGAAAAATCAAATATGAAGATAACTTATTGTTTAGATTGGAAGCAATGGAATAAATTTAATACAAGTCTAGTACCACTGCAAATTTGGTTTACTTTAACAATATGGCTTCCACACTCATTATTTCTCAGAATATAAAATAGCACTTGATCTAGCACATGATATTATTTTGCATTTTATTTATTTTTTTATATCATGCACTGACAATTTCATGAAGCTACGAGATACTAAATTGAGGCCAAAAAATTGTAATGTGTGCAAGGAATGTAGGATATTTAATCACACTTTTAAATCTCGATTTACATTTATTGAATTATTAAAATAATGGCAGTGGTTTTGTTCATTCTATGCATTCTCAATTGTAAAGAAAATTTCACTATGGTTTGAAGCATAAGCTGACAAAGCACTTATGCACTACACTTACAGCTCACTTTAATTCATAACTTTGTCCATAAAAACTCAGCAGTGCGTAAAATCAGAGTGTAGTTTACTTGATCAGGCAAAAACAGGCAAGGATCACAATAATCACAATAATTACAACACCAGGAAGTACTCAGAATGTGAAAACACCATAGAACATGGAAACACAGAAACCACAGTTTGGACTTTAAGACAAAAACGCATGATAAGACTTCGCAAAGGTATACACCACACACACACACACACACCCATACACACAGAAGCGTATAAATAGGAAGACTAACGAGGAACTAAACTGAAAACAGATGAAAACAATGTGAAACCCAACAAATGACAAAACAAGGGCTGGAGACAAAACCAGGAAGAGAAAACAAACGATGTTAAAATAAGAGTCCGAGAGCCGCAGCGAATTACATGAGAGTGATACGTATTTAATCTTAGCCTCAAATGACAGTCCGCAGTGTTTTGAATGTATTTACAGCCCAAAACAAAATAGATAAATAAATTTCACTGTGATATATTGTGGTTACATCAAACTGTGGAGCAAGAAAAGTGAACTTAATTTCAGTGTCAGAATTGTGTATAGCTGTTGCATAACAGCTGAAGTCTGAATACTGAATAAAATTTCAGTATTAATTTTAATATTAATATTATTTAATATTAAATCCTCACTATCCACTCATAACAACTTTCATATAGCCTCTAGAGCAGAATTCATGGCTAATAACACTCAACGCTGATGTGTGTTTAGTGCCATGGCACCTCGGGAATGTTTATTCCTGTCCTACTTCCTCTTTCTGTCCTTAATTACATTATAATGAGGGTTCATTCTCCAAAAATTAGGACATTATTGTGGGAAAAGAAAACAGCCTGCATAAGGTCCCTATTGTCAAATCAAGGCCATTCTCATCTCTTGTAGCATTCTGAGCGTAATAAAATGTAAAGTACACATTCTTACACACAATATCGCTACAGAAAATGTGTCATTGAATTTGCCCTTGCACAAAGCAATCTGATGCTTATCTGCGTGCTGCGACGGGGCCAGTTGGTATGTGGTATCTACACACTGCTGGAATGAATCGCATAATTCCTCTCACTCCATGCAGCAATAGACGGTTACCGTGGAGTGTGGAGGAAGAAAAAGCCTTATCGATATTTAAGCTGGGGTTTTGTGCGTGAGGGATTTTACAGGAGGAATTTGCCGCAGCACTCGGGTCAGAGAAGAGTCAAACTCGAGCGTTCTCTCTCGCTTCTTGTTATTTGCTTCAAGCATAGGACTGAAAAACTTTTTTTTTTTTTTTTTTTTTACAGTATTTCTTTAATAGCCGTTTTTTTTTTTTTTTGGGTATTGTATAAAATCTCAGATATGAAAGAAAGAAAGCACTCAGGATCTTCCTGTAATGACTAGGGGTGCCAATAATTTGCCAATAATGTATTTTTGAGTTTTATTTTACAGAAAATATGAGAAGTTTCTTCAACTGTTTACATAAAAAAAATAAATAAATACATGTTTTGCTTGCTCATCTGATTTCAGGTGATGTGACCTGTGAAACAAACATCTTGCTTTTGTTTGTTTTGTGTATTTTTTTTTTAATACTTTTGAAATAATTTTATAAGAATTTTATAAATAAGAGCGAGACTTGATGATTTTTTAATGTGCAAAGAGCTTGTGTTTTGTTTGAACACCCAGTTAGTTTACTCATATATACATTCACACAGTCAGCTCCAGAATTATTGGCACCCTTAAAAATAATTGGGGAAAAATGACTGTATAAAATAAATATTACACACATTGATTAAACCTTGTCACTAAAAAAATAGAAGAAAAAATGTATCCTTGTTCTAACCAAAATTATTCTTATCAGAATTACTTTTGTAAATATTATATTTACACTCTTAAGGAATATTTACACATAAATGCAAACAAATTAAAAAGAAAATACTTACCATTCTTCTTTAAAAAAAATCCTCATAGATAGATACATTTGTAATAACTTTAATAATAAATTTTATTTATATAGTACTATTGGTACAATAAATGCGGCTCTATGCAAAGAAAAAATATATAAATAATATAATAATAAATAAAAGAGAAGAAGGGGAAAATAGAGAAAATAAAACTGTCATAGAAAGTCTAAAAATAAATAATTAAAACATAAAATAAATACGTAATTATGTAATTTGTTGTTGGTTTAGAAGCACGTATTGGAAAAATATACTGTTTTTTCAATATTTTCGCCTAATTTTAAGTGTCCAAGCCTGCCAGAGCTCTCCTGAGATCGCTGTCAATTTACAGCAATGCTGTTTATGCTTCTGGGCCTCTGACATGAAGTCAGACATTTGGGTGATATATAGGAATGTCTCTGGTGCATCAGAACAGCCATCATTCAGACACGTTACTGCAGGGATGACAGTGATCGAACGGTTTCACTGGGGAAGTTATAATGCTGATCTCCATCATAGGTAGCCAAGAAAGTGTATTTAAAGTAGTGATGAATTTAAATAAATCAAGAAAACTCATAAGACAAAAAAGAGAGTTCTGAATAATGTAGTAGCTGCCAGTTTACTGAGTATTCAGATTTGAAATAACTAATAAATAAGCATCTGAGTGGATACATATACTGTATACGGTGAGATGAAATACTGCAGCCTGAGGACCATGGAGCAGAATTTATTCAAGAAATGTGACTCATGAGTGAGAAAGAAGGTGAGGGTTGAGGGCCAAACTCAAGGGACCACAGTGGCTCTCCAGCAGTCCTGGGATTTCAACAGTGTCTATCTTTCACTCAAGGCTGCTTTACTAATAAATATAAAAACAACACAAATGCAAAAACTAAGGACAAAACGGTCGATTTTCCCCAACAGCAGACAGGGTGGAATTGTTTTTTATGCTCATCTCGCATTCATGACAATCAAGCTCAAGGTTTCGCAAGCCGAATGTGGTTATGCTTAAAATAAAAGTAATATATAAGGACAGAACACTCAGTCATGCTGTTCTAGGAAAATAATCAACGACAGGGTGGTGTCATGAAGCAGACTTCCCAAAGTTGATTAAACAGCACATCCTGAAGAGTTTTATTCCTCTTACACCACATTTCCCAACTCTAACAATTTTTATTCTTTAACAAACAGCACATTGTACTTTTTAAGCCATTTATACAGTAGTTACTTTTTAATTTTGTAGAACACATGAATTTATGTATATTATTACGTATTTATTTAAGTATATTATTATGTATTTATTTAAGTATAGAGAAAAGTGAGTTGGACTTGCGGGAGTGGTGCTGTCTGGGTGAGAGGGGTATATTCTTTCTCCCCTTTCATTCACAGTGATGCTAACCAATCGTGGGTGTCTGTGAGTTCATGTATGCAGAAGAGGGCAGATAGCACTTTCCTCTGAGTGATACATTTGGCTTGTTTCATGTGTCTCAAAGGAAGGATGTTTTAGGCTGGAAGATGTGGTATTATGGGGAAAGCTGGCTGGTCATTGGGTGAATAATAATAATAATAATAATAATAATAATGAGAAAATAATTAAACAAATAAGCCTGCAATGACACTTAACAGCAGCAAACACAATGTTGTAGGCCTGCAGAAGAACAAGAACACATTCACCATAATGGATGTAAGGACCACAGAGAACCTGATCCTGAAGGACCTGAGCAAAGTGATAATCTACCGCTTGACCATGGACATCTCCTACATTCTCTTCCACTGGAGATCCACTTGGCAACCCAGCTTCTTGTATAATTCCAGGCTCACTTCAAGACTCAAAAAAAAAAAAAAAAAAAAACCTTAAAAAGGAAAAATGTATCTCCAAACTGTAAGCTGGTTCACAGTAAATACACCCAACAATACAGATGTTTTTTTTTTTCCTTTTATAACAAACATTATAATTAAAGTTAATTAAAGCAATGCACAGACAATTCTGCTCTCCACATTCATTAACAGAGTGAGAGAAATAGTGAAGAAGTGGAAGAAAAGTGGGCCGTGGTGCCATCTTATGTTTGTGTGAGTAAATTTTCCAGGTTTGGTTTATCCGTCGTTGTTAAAGGCAGCCTCGGCTTGTGTGGCGCCATTAAGTGTGTAAAATCTTTCATTAAGGCATAATGAGGTGTGAATGGAGCTTATTAGTGAGACTGCGTCCTTTGGGAAGGCGATACGTACACACCACTGATTGACAGGTGAGATGAGTGACAGCTTGGTGGTGTTAATTAGAGCCCAGGTGCCAACACAGGTGGGGCCAACTCAAAATGCATACACACACACACACACACACACACACACACATACCTGCCTCCGCTCAGCAAATAGCTTCACTTACATATAAGTCTCATAGCACATAATAAGCCAAGTTATATTCATATTCCTAAGCAACAGAGCTCAAAACTAAATTTTATAGTCTGACTATGTCAAACTTCTTTATGTTGTTGCATGTTTATATCGTTTGTGATGGACTGGCACCCAATCCAGGGTGTTTATTCTCACTTTGGGTCCTGTGTTCCCGGGATAGGCTTCAGATCCACCGCGACTGTGACCAGGAGTTCTGAAGATGAATAAATATTTGTATTATTCTGTGTGTGTTGTTATAATGACACTACAACCTTTACACTGCACATATAATTCCTGAGTACCAGCAACCTTTATATTTACATTTAAATGTGGCCTTGGGTATTTGTGAGTGTGTGTGAATGTGTTTAATTGTGGCTTGCGCAATGGTTTTAACCACTTGTGAAATGACTAAAAATAATTATGCATATAGAAATGTTAATTAGGGATGCATCCAAATATGAATACATTATTCCGAATGAACAGTTTGATACGAGTAGGAAGAGCACTATTCATTTTTGTATTTTTTTTTTTTTTTTCACAGGGCAGCGTACCACACTGGGAGGCAAATGCTATCTCCCCTCTTCCACACACATGAGCTCACAGCGTACAGTCCACGATGGGCTAGTGTCACTGTGATTGACAGGGGAGAGAGAGTATGCCCCTCCCACCTAGACGGCATGCTTAAGTTTCCTTTCTTGGCTCCCAGTCACAGATGGCTGTGGCATTGTTGGAACTCGAACTCATGATCTCTGGATAGGGTAAAAGCTTTCACTCCACTCTGGAACTTTTGTATTTTATTTTATTTTTTTATGGAAAGCTTGCCAAAAAGGTTTACAGGGCATCTCGTGGAGAATAGAGGTGCGCACCAAGATTGGGATCCTTCAGGACATGACAAAAAATGTCATACGAGTGGGAGGTTTTTACTTTCATGTGGGTGCGGCAAGGGTTGAAATATGAACATGCGTGATGTAATTACAGCATTAATTCATTCATCCTTGGTAACTGCCTGGTCAGGGTTCAGGTGATTAAAATTAGGCTACTAGTTTATTTATATTTTGGGAAAGAGAACCAACTAAACTAGTTAGAAAATACTGAAAAGAAAAACAAAACTGTGTGAGCAAATCTTTTTTTTTTTTTCCTCAACAAAAACCTCTAGTTGAGATCAGTTATGAACTTGAGTGGTTCAGTTGAGGTGTTGAGAAACTGTCAGGGCCATAATTCACACACCATGAAAAAAACTGATGACATTTTTACATCTGAGTTTTTCCCAGTGTTTCCCTGTCTTTCCAGGGGCATAACTATAAAGACAAATTTAACTTTTCAGATTTCATATTAAAAAAAAAAAAAATCAAATAAAGCCTTTCCTGCCTCTTTATGTTTAAATCTGAATACAGATGAATATTTGGAACATTAAACAAACACAGATAATGAATACAGAGGAAAAAAACCTGGATGCCTCCATGTTCATCTTTTGTTAGAAACAAGCTTCCTTCCTTCAGGGTGTCCAAAAAGCCAGGAATCAACAGGAATATGTTGAGCAAATATGTCGATCCGAATATATTGAGCACACCACGATACAGCAGCTGAGAAAATGTGTACAGCGTACAGGTGAACATGGAGAGCATATGCTGTAAATAATAAATATAAAATTAAGTATATGTATTTTTACTGTCATTGATTCCTGACTTTTCGGACACCCTGTATATTCACTGTTACAGATTTAACAAGCAATTTATCATTTAAAAGTGAAAAAGAAGTGTTGCTGTGTTTACTGTTTATGCTGTAAGCAGCCATGTTGATTTGATGTCACTTGCTGAACTCGGGGTTGAGGAGACCGTCCTGAGTAGGAATTCCATGTTGAGGGACTTTTTTTTTCCTATTCAGAGATAAGACCTTTAGCCAAACACAGCATATGTACTTTTACTTTGTCATTCTGTTTGACGTCCTGGTTCTCCCTCTGTGTCTCACACACATTTATTTATTTACTCACGTCTATTCTCTCATGTTCATTATGAAGTTCTGTACGTTCTTTCCACTTGCAATTCTGAGCGGTTTTCATGTGTTTCTGGTTTCTACCCTTTTCTCATTTCCTTTTTCTGCTCTACTTCTCCTCTTTTTGTCTATCGCATGATTAACTGACCTGTGCTTTGTATTAAAGATTTTATATCTTGTCTGACTCCTCTACTCCTTTACTCCTTTTTTCTTTTTCTTCTGTTTTTTTTATCATTTTGTTGTCACTGAGATCTGTTTACTTTCATTTACATTTAATCATTTGGCAGATGCTTTAATCTAAAGTAACTTACTACTGAGGCAGAATCCAATCCAAGCTTAAAGCAGAGTAATTGAGGGTTAAGGGTTAAGGGTCTTTGCTCAGTGACTCAGCAGTGACAGTTTCAGATTTGATCTCATCAATAACACAGGACTTTAACCACCGAGCCGCCAGTGCTGTCTGGAGTGTGTTAAATTTCTCTCTATAGTGATTATTATTACCCTTTCTTAACCCGCACTGCGCTCTTACCTTAGTTACCTCACTGACTCTTTCCATCCTGTCTTGCACTTTTCTAATTACAAATTCTCACCTTGTTGTCTTTGCATGTAAACATGTAATCAATCTTTGGCTGCAATAATATGCATAATCAGCATACCATCTCATTTGGGATACTACCCATGTTCATGTAATTAAAGTGAAAGGAAATGCATCACTGATGCAGGTCAGTAAGCTAACAGCTAATCAGCTAATCAGCTAACACACCAGATGTTGCAGCGTTTCTAGTTTGCCATTGCGTGCACTGTGTAATTAATATGCAATTAATAATGAAGGCTATTTGTTGCGTGGTTTTGGTTTTGTCATCTTTCAAAGCAAGACATCTGGTTTTATCTCTTAGTTTAATAGGAACAAGCACCATGTTCAGGACCCTATTGTTTTTCTTGCTAATATTATTAATATTCTTCTTTTTCAGACTTTGTCGCCTATTTTCTATTGTCAAAAACTCACATATTACTTCTACATGTTTTTGAGCTTATAAATAGATAAACAGAAAATAAAACCATGTAGTTTTTTCTAATAAAAATGTATTATTGATATGGGGAGATTGTCTGAGAGGAGACGTTTATTTAACATTTATGGAAGGAGTCTCCAGTGTCAGTGCTTTGCAACAGTCTGTAAGAGAAGTTTACATTTTGTAGTTTCTCTTGGTGATTTCATATTGATGTGGTATAAGAGGAATAAAGCACTTCAGGACATGCTGTTATAGGAAAATAATTAACTTCAGGCTGGTAACAGAACATCGGCTGATGATTTCCCTTTAACAGCACGACACAAGTGTTTTATTCTGTACTTCACAAATTAGAGCCGCCTTTTTTTTTCTTTCTGGTCAGTGCATCTGAGCTGTTTCTTACAGAATCACTAGAAAACAGAAAACATGACTATTAAATGTTTTTTCTTTCCCATTAGCTGATGGGATTGTGTGCAATCTTCCAGCAAAAATGGCAACACCTGGACTACAGTCAAGGCGCCGCCATTATATTTGAACAGACAATAAAACACACTTCACAGCGTAGTGTTTACTCTCAGCCGTCTAGTCTGATGGACAGCTAACATCCTCTTGCTGTTCTGAAACACTCTGAGCTTTCTTTGTTTCACATTTTTCTCAGAAACAGTTCTGACCATAAATCAGCCTTTAACTCTCTTCAAACCCCTGACCAAACATCAGTGATTGGCCCCCTGTTATTGCTGCTTGCACTTAGATTGTGTTGTTTATTTGATTTGATTTGATTTGATTTGATTTTTCCTATTTATTCATTTGCTTACAATCACTCAGCAGTAATCTGACCACCCCTTCATCTGCACTCGCCCACTTGATGTGTGTGTGTGTGTGTGTGTGTAAGTGTATGCTTAGATTAGAAAAGCCAGTAAAGCAGAAAAGCTGGCCATGCCAAGGCTGAGGGAGATTGACCATCATCAGCGTGCTGTGTTTCTCCTCACTGCAGAGAGCACATGGATACACACACACATACACACACACACACACACACACAAACACTGCACAGCAATGCTGGGTCTCAGTGAGAGCATTCTCTCCAGGCTGATGGGATATCAGCATGTGAGCCGAACAGAAAAAATGTGTATACACACACACACACACACACACACACACACACACACACACACAGTTTTTAGCCTGTTCTTTCTCTGCCTCCATTTTCTTGTCCATATTCAACACAAAAATAGTGACCACACAGTCAAATTCTCAATGGTTTTGTGTGTGTGTGTGTGTGCTGCAGGGGAAGAGGACTAAAGGGCCAGAGCTCCAGAGAACTCAGGGGATAAGGGCCAGATGGACAGAGAGCTGAAGGAGTGGGGACTGGGCTGGGGATGGTGAGGGGGGTGAGCCAGGCAGAAGGTTGCAGAGAACAGAGGGGGCGGAGTTATGTGTTGGCTTGGCATTTGTGTTGGATTGGCATTTCTGACATCACTGGCAACATTCTGCATTTAAATGTATTTCAGAGAGCTGAGAGGGTGGGGTCAGAGGATAATATTAGAGAAGCGAGGGGGCGGAGCCAGACAAAAGGATTTATGTTTTATATGACTTTACTTGTAAATCGTATAACCCTTTTTGAAATTTGTACAAATTTCTTACATCAGGTTGTAACACTGTTACAAAGTAAAGGGGTGGGTCCAGATCTGAGAGGGCATGGTCAGGGATGCCTTTTGAGAAAGGGGGAGGAGCGAAGAGGAAGCTTGCACAAAACAGAGGGGCGAGTTCATATTTTTTGCTAGGTGTAATGTTGTAAAAAGCAAAGGAAGAAGAGGGAGGAGCAGGACAGGGCTAGAACATAAAATAAAGTTGCAGATTTAGGAAATTAACAACACTTTAGCATCTTTAACACTAGATACTGTCTCAGAGTACAAAAATCTGGGAGTAGTCAGAGCTGACACTGGAAAGGAAAATATATGTTTTTTTTACGTCTGATTTGACATCCAGTCCCTTTTTGACAGGAAGTGACCTCTGTAGCGAGCACTATGCTTGTAGTAAGTGAGTTGTGAAGCAGCTCGGTGTTTTCAGGCTCAGTGGCAGTGCGGCTGTGTTTGAATGGACGGAGAGCTGCTGGTGCTCCCGTGGTGAGTTGTGATTGTCAGGAAAACCACATTTTGTGCTCGATTTGCTTTGTTTTCTCTGCGGGCAGCTGGGCCTGCGGTGACCAGTAATGTGAGCAAACTGAAAAAGAACCAGGAGAGAAAATAGGCAAGAAATATGTATCATTTACTTCACTTGTGTTTTAGAAAACTGGTAGGATTGAATTATTAAAGGACAATTTTAAAATGTACACAGCAAGGAATGATCAAATCAGTGGTGTAGCTAGGGAGGACATTTCAGCTGTAAAGCCTCTTGAATTATTTTTATCATAGTTCCAAATGGTTATTTATGATTAAACCTGACATGTTTGATGTTTATATACATAAAATATGAAATAGTGTCAACCACAAACACTTCCCTGTTATATTCCAGGTTGTTGCTAGAGTATTGCTGGGTGGTTGCTATGGTATTTTCCAGGTTGATGTGGTTTTATAAATTAATGTTTAATAAAGTTTAAAAGGACTAAAACATAAAAAAGTGTGCGGTTATAGGAAAATCTAACTGCTTGGTGTGATGTGACCTGCCACAAAGCAGACTTAGCACCACAAAGTTGATTATTTTCCTATTACAGAATGACACACTGTACTTTTTATCTGTTTATAGTTACAGTTAATGTTGAGTAATGTCCAAGTTTCTGTTATCTCATACATTATAGGAGCTATAAACAGTCTTTCTGTCACAGGCGTCTCTTTTCTTTCTCTGCTCTGAAGACTTTCCCAGGATGGAAAACTTGCAGCTTTACCTCTGGCTGTTACTGGAGACTCCTTCCATAAATGTTAAATAGACATCTCCTTACAGAAAACTGAAGTCTAGCAATGATGAGACATTTTTTGTTATCTGATTAAGATTAGACAGATTTTGTTAGGATCTGGTTCAGTCTTGTTGAATGAGTTATTACTATAGAAACAATACCGTGTTAGACCGAGCACGTTAATATAAACCTGTGATTGGCAGTTGGAACTATTCAAAATTGGCTTAAAAAAAATAGAAAAACCAAAACACCCACTCACTCAGTTTGGTGGCAGAACATCAAGTTGAAACACCTGCATGCTTGTGAAGTGAATTCTGCTGGCAAATCTGACTGCAAGAGATGGAAATGTGTTGGAATTTTGCCATTATTTGCATTTCATAATGTCATTTCTTAAGAGATCTGTTTTATGCTTGCTTGTTTTTACTTCCTGCAAACACATTTCTGGCATAACAGAGAATTAATTAATTGATTGAATAATTGATTAATTGGTTGATTAATTAATTAATGTGACAGCTATTAGGCAGAGAGAGTGGGTGAAGGCTAACACAAGCTTCCTCTGAGGAGCTTCCTTTGCGCTATCTATCTGCCCTCTTCTGCATACATGAGCTCACAGATGCCCATGATTGGCTAGTGACCTTGTGATTGACAGGGGAGAGAGGGTATGCCAGAACTCCAATCCAAAGAGCACAGCCAAATCTGCTGTCTTGGCTCCCGATCACAGAAGGCTGTGGCATCGTTGAGATTCGTACTTGTGATCTCTCAACGATATTGTGAATGTTTCTGACTGCTCGGTCTCTCCTGTCCGAAAGTAAAACCTCCTGCTTAGACGACTGTGTTGCTGCGTCCCTCAGGATCCCGGTCTCAACGCACATCTCTAATCTCAACCAGATGCCCTGTGAATCTTTCTGGCAAGCTTTCTAAAATAACAAAAAGCAATAGCTCAGCTCCTATTCATATCTGTGTTTGTATCCATTTAGAACACATTGTCTGTTCATTCTGAACGATGTTTTCGTATTCGGTTACATCCCTTCTCTCTAACATCATTTTTTATTCAGTATAAATGTATATACTGAGTTTATTAGGCAACTTAGTAGCTCATTGTAAAGAACATGGAAATTAAATACTTCTGAAATGTATAGGATTGAATCAAATTTACACACACACACACACACACACACACACAGAGAGAGAGAGCAATACATGTTGTATATCTCTCCAGTTTGGAAAGGCTTCATTAGCAGCATTAGGTTTTGAGTAACCACTAAGTTAGTTTTGAATCAATATCCATTAGCGGTGATTCTAAAGGAATCAATACTCCAGAGCAGTTAACCTGAATGTCACACACACACACACACAGATTTCTAAACAAAGCTAAACTAATAAATGTATTATACAAATAGAAGCACACCGTATATATTAGTTGCATGTCTGATTTTGTCTGAATATGACAAATGTCATTATTTTACTGATTAACAAATGTTTCATAAATGTGCATCTGTCTGTGTCAGATATAGTTTTTTCCACGTAATGGCCATGGGGAAGTTGTGAGATCCTGTAGTCACTTAGCACTTCCTCTATTTAGGAATCCTGACTGGTTCTGAGAGTCTGTCTTTTCATCAGAGGCATAAACTCATGAAGATCCAGTCGGATTTAAAAAAAAAACAAAAAAAAAACACAGGGGGCGGGGTGGTTTTATCTTAAATGCTAAATAGGTAGAAATGCTTTTGATCATATTTCACTTTGTGCATCTTATATTTGTTGCTTTTCCTCACTGGGTCTTGCAGATGCTGTGCACATGTTGCTACAGAAGTGTTCGTTTGTAGGACCTGTAGCTAGTATCTAGTTTACCTGTAGGCCAGAAGTCACAGGCTCCGAGAGCTTCCTTGAAGTAATCTGCTTCACATCAGCTCTAACACCCAAAAAAACAACTTCACACTTTTGTTCTTGAGTCTTTTGAATTTATGACATCTTTTAAGAGCGGGTCTAAACGTAAAGCATCATAAGAACATCGAGAGAGAAAGTGAAAGTGCATGTGAAGTGTAAATTTGAATAAGAACACTGCTGGGATCATAGCACTGATCGTACAGACTATTATGTAAATAAACTTGTTGATTTAATAGATAGCAATGCTACTTTTAATGAATTAATTTTTTTTTTTTTCCCAGCAGAGTGTATGCACACCTATCCATCCTGATGCATTTTTAAGTGTGTGGAAAACTCTCAGATAAACGAGACAGGAGCTTATGTGCAACTGAAAGATGCTTTATAATCTACAAAACTAGGTTATCTGGAGAGGGACAGGATATATAATGCTGGTCTTGAAATCATCCTGTCTCATGATTTTTGGCGTAAAATGGACACGAAAATCCAGCTCCACTGACAGATTTTGAATGTAATGCCCCCTTTTGAATGTAATGCCCCCTACTATATTCGTTAAAATATATATATATATATATATCCCTTACTGTGATATTGCTATAAAATGCATTTCTTTGTCTTCTTCATTATGTATTAAGGGTGTGCAAACTTTTACACTTGACTCTATATCAGGGAGCTCATGGAATTTATTCACAGGTTGCTACTGAAGTAAAAAAATGAAACATGCTCAGATAGAAACAGCGTTTAATAATCTTACTTATGAAGTGCACATGCTTTGTGCTGGATTTATTGTGTTTGTTTATAACGTTATTTATTTATTTCGACTCAGCTGAGCTCAAGTGAAGCAGAATATGCTACAGCCTCTATAACCCTGTTACATGAGTATACAACATATGCACAATGAAATACACTGAGGATCTACAGAGTTACAGCGTAGGTTTTATTTGGATTTTGCAATATCGCAATGCCATTTTCATAAAACATGTATATGATTACGTGTATGATACGCAGTGATTGAGAGCAGCTTAATTTTCCCTCTGCCATGTAAAAAAATAAATAAATAAATAAATAAATAAGTAAATAAATAAACTGGAACCAGAGTACATATCTTTAATGGGACATAATTGTGTGTGTGTGTATGTGTGTGTGTGTGTGTGTGTGGCAACACAAGGCTGATTTCATGACAGTTACGCCTGGCTGCCTCTGTACTACACAGCACCATTACACACACTGTCAAATCCAAACAGCAAAAAAAATAAAATATGAGAATCCACTGAGTCTGTTTATTTTTTTAACTCGTCACCACCAACCAAACCCCAAAATTAAATTAATAAACAGACAAGAGAGAAAATAATGATAGAGGATAGACATTAAAAAAAGGGAAAAGCAAATAAAAGCAAACACACACACACGCACACACACACACACACACGCAATTATTTAATATATCATATAGATGAGAGACATTTTAAAAAAAAAATTTTTTTTAAAGTAGGTAAACAAACAAAAAAAACAAAACAAACGAAAACATTACTTAATTTCAATAGATAAGATGAAAGAATAAAGACATTTAAAAGTAAAACAAAAGCAAACACAGAGAACACACAAAACAACGCCACAAAATCACATAGAAAACACAAAGGAAAAAAATGCACAAACAAACAAAAAACACAATGTAACGATAGCATGTACTGTTAAGCAGTTGATAGACCTTTAAAAAAGAGGAGATGTAAATAAAAGCAAACACAAAACAAACAAACAAACAAAAACAATATTTTAATAGTCCGAATAGTGAAAATGTAGATAGATGATGACATATTAACAAAGGGAAGTGAACAAACAAATAGAGATCACAAACAAACCAACAAAACAATACACAAAAACAAAACAAAAACACATCGTTTGATTTACGATGTGTGAAAGAAATGTAGATAAATCATAGGCATTTAAAAAGCGGAAACAAAAGCACAGAAAAAACAATAAATAAATAAGTTATTTAATTATTTAGTTGTATCATAGTTACATGTTTACAAACATTCATGACGTAGTGAATGAAACAAGCAGATTGTGTAGCTGTGACCGTTTTTTAGTTGTAAAAACGAAAAATCTGAAGAACAAGCACCAGTTGTTGCACTTAATCTTCATTTCCTTTGTAATTTAATAGCTTTAAAAGAACAAAATTAAATAAATTGAATAAGGTCACAGCAACCACAGCGCTGCCTGGCAAACATATCCAGTTTCATCGTAATTAAAAATAGATTATCTATCCTGGTCCGGCATTTATCATAATCATTGTCGCTACCTATTTAAAGGCTTAAATAAACTAATGTAGAAATCTATAATTCTTTATGACACAACAGTAATTTGTTTATGGGCCGGTGTGTGAGCTGCAGGCGAGCCGATCAATACGGAGGGAAACACAGCGCAGAGTTTTCACTCACACTCATTCAGGGGAAAACACACTGAAGATGAGATGAACACAATTCAGTAAACACTGAACACACACACACACACACACACTCCTGGATTTTCCATGCTACTCTTCTTTAAATGTTTATTTATTGAATTCTTCACGACATGAAGGTGATTTCTGTACTCCCTTTCAGTTCTCCTTTTGTGTGTGTGTGTGTGTGTGTGTGTGTGTGTGTATGTCCCCATAGAGAGAGTCCAAGACTCTTCCCGGAAAACCTCATTAAGCTTTAATTCATATGCGTATCCTATTTCCATAATAGGGCATCGATTTTTACTTTGTGCGGCAGACCATAAATAATTTTATTTCAAATATATTTTGTTTTCCCCTTTGTCAAGACTGCAACTGTCTCTCTTTATGTGTGTGTGGGTGTGTGTTGAGCATTGTGTGGATTATTATCTGTTGTACTGTCTTGAATGGTTTCTCTGGAAGGCACCTGGCTGCAGTCAGGCCATCAAATACTGTTAAATAGGGTGCAGGGGAAGGTCACGACCTTGAAATCAAGGCTAACTGCTTTAGTGTAATGCAACTGCTGAAGAAGCCACTTGTGAACAATTGTGTAGATTTACTGTCATCCACTTTACACACTATAGAGACCTAGATAATCCTTCTCAGTAGGGCAGTGCTTGGCTGTGTCTCACTATGCACTATATTTAAACCCTATACACTTTCTAGTGCACTAAGTAAGGTATAAAACACTTGGGGGCATTCTGATATTGGAAAATAATCAACATCAGCAACATGGTGGTGTGACTGCCAGGACTCTTAAAGTTATAGCTTTATCTCTGACCATTTCAAAGCACAGACACCGGAGACTCCTTCCATAAATGTTAAACAAATGTCTCCTTACAGAAAACTTCAATGTCTGCACATGTTTTTAATCTGTTTATGTGGTACGTCCACAGTACAAATCTCTGTGATTGAGTTGTTACTATAGAAATGATAACGTATCAAAATGAGCGGATTCATAGAAACCTGTGATTGGCAGCTGCACTAATGTCAGAGCTGCTGTTATAGAAAATTAATCAACATCTTCGGACCAATCAGATTTGAGAATCCAGATCTGTCTCCATGTTGATGCTTGCTGCTTTGTTGCTCGTTGCTTTTGTTGCTTTGTTACTACTCAGGGTTACTTGGTGTGTCGGCCATTTTGAAGTTTTCAGACCACCCAAAAAATGCCTCTGAGGTCTCCGCATAGTTCCACCTTACACCAGGTTTCTATTATAAAGTGCTACTGCATTGCATCTCATTAGAAATATAATATTTGTGCACTATTAGTAAAAGTGTGCAATCTGAGACTGCTCTTGACTCACTGGGTAATTTCAGGCTTACTTTCCTCTTTAACTAGGCTAAAAGTAATTTCGTTTTCCCAGATAAAAGTTGACATTTGGACTTTATTGAATCTGAACTTCAACTGCCTTGAGTGGCGTATCCAGGCATGTGACCTAACGTAATTATATTCTTTTCACTACAGCAATAAGTCCGTCCTGTCCAGAGACCCAGGTTTTCATTGTTCCATTAGACAGAGTAAGACCGTGATTGATTTTTTTTTTCCTCACCAGCCATGTGTGTTCTCAACGTCTGCTGACTTCTGACTGGTGCTGAGAATCTGCCGTTTTCACTTTTATTAACAGTGAACTGCTCACCTAGTGCCACCACCTCATGTGCTAGTTGTCCTCGCACATCTCCGGCTGCACCAGTGCATGCGCAGCCCAGAGTCCTCTGGAGAAACGCTAAGCAATAACAGTGGGAGGAAATAAAGGCGTAATCAAATCTAATGCGCAGCACACTGCCTTCTGTAACCCTCTTAATTTATTAGAACGGTGAAAAAGAAAGGCAAAACAGAGAGTTGGGAAAGGCTCGAGAGACGCATGCAGCTATAGTCTTTTATTGCTTTGAGTTGCCGTTAGAAAAAAAGGCATAGGGAAAGAGAAATCTCAGGATGGTTTCTCCTCCCTCAACTTCATACACAGTCGTTTTGCCTTGGCCTGATTCAGAGGGTTTGCAAGTCATCAATCAAAAGAAGAGAGAAGTGCAGCCTACGCACACCATAAAATAAATACAAAAAGAATGAGAGAGAGGAGTGGAAAAGAAAAAGTGAGATTGATTGTAGATTGAAGACTTTCTCAGTTCAGAAGCAGCTATGTTTCTAAACCATTTCTCTACCTACAGATTAATCTATTCATACCAGTTGAATGGGAGAAAGAATGAAATGTGGTGACAAGTGTGAGATCTTCTTTGTGAGAAACTTCCTGTCTTGTCTGTAAGATCACTCCCGTCCTCTCCCAGAGTTCCCTCCTGTCCTCTGCCAGAGACCCCTCCTGTCCTCTGTATCAGACCCTCCCTGTCCTCTGCCAGAGACCCCTCCTGTCCTCTGTATCAGATCCTCCCTGTCCTCTGCCAGAGACTCCCCCTGTCCTCTGTATCAGACCCTGCCTGTCCTCGACAAGAGACTCCCCCTGTCCTCTGTATCAGACCCTGCCTGTCCTTTGTCAGAACCTTTGTGTCCTCTGTGTCAGACCCTGCCTGTCCTCAATGTAAAACCCCTCATGTTCTCTATATTAGACTCCTCCTGTCTTCTAAGTCAGACCCTTCCTATTCTCACAGTAAGACAACTCCTGTATTCTATGTCAGACCCCTGCTGTCCTCTATGTGAGACTCATTCTATCCTTTATGTCAGACCCAATCTTTCCTATATGTCAGACCCCTCCTCTCCTCACTGTAAGACTCCTTCTATCATCTATGTAAGTTTCCCCCTGTCCTCTATGTCAGACCCCTCCATTCCTCACTATCAGATGCTTCCTTTCCTCTATGCCAGATATCTCCTCTCCTCTGTCAGACCCCTCCTGTCCTCACTTTCAGATCTCTCCTCTCTGCTGTGTCAAACACCCCCTGTCCTCTTTGTCAGACTCCTACTGTCCTCTATGTCATGCCCCTCCTGTCCTCTTTGCAAGACCCATCCTATCTTCTTTGTCACAACCATCCTGACCTCTCCCAGGTGATATCCTTACTGAGGTCAAGATGGGCTAGATTTTTTTGTGTGTCCACAATCAGGGCTATTCCATCCTCACTGTGAGACCCTTTCTGTGCCCAAGGTCTGACAAGGATTGTGGTAGATCTAGAGCCTATCCCTGGAACACTAGGTGTGAGGAGGGAATTCATGGAACAGGAAGAACATGTGGAACTGCACGCAGACAGTAACCTGAGTTCAGTGTCAAACCGGGGACCCTGCAGCTGTGAGACTGGTTCACCACATTGCTCGGACCTTTCAAAAACATTCCAGGTAGATTGGGATCACTAAAGTGCCCCTAAGTGTGAATGAGTGTGTACACTCGTGTCTCATCCAGGGTGTATTCCAAGCTTACCCCTAGTGTCCTGGGATCTGGATCCTCCATGATCCTGACCAGGATAAAGTGGTTACTGAGTATGAATGAATGGATCTTCGTACTATCAAAACAGTATACTATCAAAGGAATATCCTTCATAGCCACAGTCAGCTGTCAAATAATGGTAAAAGAGCATAGTGGAGGGTCATGCCTGGACATCATGGCTAACTCCTTTAGTGTAATGCCTCTGCTAAAGGAACCGCTTGTGAACATTTGTCCAGATTTACTGCCATCATTTCATTATATTATCACTCACAATAGCTCCTTTTATCCACATTTCTTTTATATAGTTCTAGATCAGGAAGCTTTTTCATCAGAAACGTCCAGCTCGAGCATCTCTCAGCATGGAGCAGCAGCTTCGGCCTTTCCCATGATGCCACAGGGCCGCATGATTGATGTATTCCCCAGTCTCATGAGTGCTGTGTGATTGATGTATTCTCCGATCTCATGGGGGCCGTGTGATTGATGTATCAATCTTACGTGATGTGCATCTTTACTCAGACAACAGTAGCTCCCCCTCCGGCATGTTAAACTGATACAAATCTTTAATATTAAAACACAATTCCTTTTTATCTTCATTGATGGAGATAGAAAAAAAGCTTCTTCCCCTTTTTTTACATCCAGAGAATTTGTGCTTCGCTCACCTTGCTCCCAATTAATTGTTCCAGAATTTTCTACAGCACAAGCAATTAAAGTAGGACGTTTGAGGGAAGTGGTCTCGAAAAGGCCTCAGAGAAAAAAACTTCATTAGTCCAAAGCTTTTGATCAACTACTTAGAGAAAATCTCTCTCTTGCACTCCCTTTGCCCTCCGCACGCCTCACACCGCATTTTATTTGAAGCAATTAGAAATCTCGCCCAAAGCACTGTTTTAATAATCTGTATTTAACAAGGTGAATATGAAATATGAATCTGCAGCACGCTGGCCAATGGCTTTTGAAGAGATTTTAGTTTTTTCCTCAGAATCCTTTTGTGGAGAGAAATCCAGATATGTTTCAATTTCTATCTCAATCCTACAATATCTATTCAGGTCATCCATGCGTGTATGCATGTATTATTTTCGTGGGTGTGTGTTAGTGTGAGAATCAGATAGACAGGACGTTTGGTGTGTGTTTTAATGTCTGCTAGATTATACAGTACGTGACTACAGACATCTCATCACTACTTCATTGCTCACATGTCTGCATGGAGATGCAGGACACTACACCACTACTGTCAGGGCAACATGCAGTCTTAGCGATGGTTGGGGAATGCATTTAACATGTAATAGGTAAAAAAAAGAGATGTTTGTTTAACATTTATGGAAGGAGTCTCCAGTGTCAGCACTTTTGTAACAGTCTGTAAGTTTTCCAACACGGGAGAGTCTTCAGGACCTTCAGGAGTTTATGTTTTGCAATTTATCGGTGACATGACAAGGTGCGTTTTTTGTCTCATTAAGTTCAAGACAGAGAAAAAAGAGAGGCTTCTGAGGGAACGACTGTTTATAGCTGCTATAACATAAGTGAGAACTGGAACTAACTTGTTATCATAATCCTAGGATCTGGATTTGTTCATGAAATGCTTTCTTTTAATGCAGTAGGCTAAAGCTACACTACAACATACTTACGTAATATACCTTTGTTTTTAGCATTTAAATTATTTAGAAACTGCATTCATGATTGGCGTGACTTTTTCAGCTAATAACAACTAATACCAAATCGAGAGACTTCTCATTCTCGTTAGCGAGTAGCTCACTTGAGTTATTTCATTAATCTACTGACGTGCACCTACATACTTTATAGATTAAATTGTCTATATTTTGTGTACATGAACAAAATGAGATACAGCCTAGCATTATTAGTGAAACAGTAACACCACTATCACCTCATTACTGGAAGAAAATGTTTGGGTATCTAAATATGATACACAAGTTTGTCAGTAATTATTAGATTAACCCAACTCTATGAGACTCAACACTTGTTGGTGCAGTAGAAGCCCTATAACAAACATCATTCACAGCGATCGTTTCTTTTATTGTCATAAAATCATAATCATATACTTAGCCCCCTCTGTCTTGCTCTTTTTTATTTCCTGTCGTCTACCTGTGCCTCTTCTCCATGTGTGTCCCTCAATAATTCAGCACGAGCCTAAATGCCTTAAACTCCACAGCTCGGTGAGGTTTAGCGTACAGCTCTCACTAGGACATGATTTCCATATTTCTGCAGCTGGAGGCTGCCGGGGTTTGAAGACCAGAATGCTGTGAAATAAATAAAGATGTCTCCTTTGATCTGAGAGAGATGTGAAAGGGAAGAGCGATACGGGTGCTTTTATATCCAAAAAACATAAAGGACAGGAGATAGAGATCACAAGCATGACACGGGTTTGATCCAATCAGATCACCAGGGAAATTTAATGCCATGAAAAAGAATTTGGGCAAAATCATTATCTTTGATCCTACCTTTAATTTGGATTCAACTAATAAATAATAAAACATATTTTAAATTTTATTTAGCATAAATTATCCTATCATAGGGTATGAATGAAGGAAAATCAGAGACAGGAACATAATAATAACTGTTTGTATCCTGTGGAAAGAAGTTTGAGGAAAGATGAATATGATTGATTTTTTTTTTTTTTACATGCACCAATTTGTAACGTGACAAGCTGAGGGTTTTTTTTTTTGTCTTATTCACTTCAAGAGAGAGAAGAAAAGAGAGATTGTTGAGGGAACGACTGTTTATACAGTAGCTGCTATAAAATAAGCGAGAACAGGAACTAGCTTGTTTCTCAGACATTAAATGTAACAATAAATGGGTAAAAAAAAGTGTGATGTGAATGATTTTAAATTGTAAGCATTGGGAATTTGAAGTGCTTGCAAAATAATCAACTTTTGGGTACCAGGAACTTCAACACCCTGTTGTTGATTGTTTTTCTACAACTGCATGCCCCATGTGTTTCATTTCTTACTTATTACACAAGATCATAGTTAATCCATGCTCTCTAAGATAACCAGCTACCTAGTTAGCTTAATTAATGTTAATGTTACCTCTCTATCAATAGATATAGACATAGTTGAGGTTTTTTTTGTCTAATTAATGCTGCGTTCAAGTAAAGCCCGTAACTTGAAATTTTCCAACTTCAGACTGGGAAAGCACCCTCTGAACTAGGAATTCCTCCTGGGAAAGTCAGGAAGATCTCCTCAACCTCGAGTTCTGTGTCAACATGGCCACTCACAGCATCAACAGTAAATATCATATCACTCTAAATGAGTTTATAGTAGTATTTACTGTAGATCAATCGTCACAGACATATTAGCTGGTTAAATCTATAACACTGAGCGTCCAGGTTTAAGACAGTAAATACATCATAAACTCATGCTCACTAATGTTAGCTGGCTAGCTTGTTTGTTGCTAACAAAACACAGATATTCATACATGTTTTTTCCTCACTTTGTAGCTTGAAAATGACGTAAGTCAAACGCAGCATAAAACCAGTAACGAGGCTAGCTAACAAGTTTATATTCTATGAAATATTAGCAATTAGCATTTGTACTCGAATAAACTCAGACCTAGAGATGCAACTGAAGTCAAAGTTTTAGTTCTAACTTCCTCATGACTGGAAATTAAAAAAAAAAAACATCAGCTAATCTTTATTTCTACCCCATGTTATCTTTATTCTAGCATTTATATTAAATTTCAACTTTGATCTCTTAAACTCATTTTCTTCTCTATCACCTGTTCTTACAAATAGATAAAAGATAAGCCCACATTAGTGAGAGATATTTCACCGCCTTTTGCTTTATTAGCATTTTTTTCTCCTAAAACAATCTCTCATGCCCAGAAATAAAATGCGCTGATAATTCAATTTAATTATCATCCAGCGCCATCCGTCAGAAACTTCTCTTAACGGGAAGCTAATTTTAAACTTTATCGCCACCAAGTCTTACAGAAAATGATGAATATGGGAGTAAAATAATTTTATGTTTCGTCCCTATTACTTTTGTCCCTGCCGAAAGTGAAACTTATATTAATCTGGCAATTATGATTTCATTAAAATCTATAAATGGCCAGGCGTTAATAGCGGATAAATGATCTCATTCGTTTTAGGCGCTCAGATTTCAGGCCGCACTCACACCCACCCACACACACACACACACACACACACACACACACACTCCTTCAGGAGATTTTCACAGGCACAGACTTGAAGCTGAAATTTCTTAAGAAATAATTAATAGAATTTTCTTAAAAATGAAAAAAGTGAAAATAAATAAATAAATAAATAAATATCAACTTTCTTTCTTTCTTTCTTCTTATTGTTATGCTATACCTAAAACTCAGACTTTTACACATCAGTTCCCTGAAGTATGGTTATTTTATTGAAAAAATGCACACTTGTATGATACATGCTTAATTTGCATAATTGCATAAACATTCATTAATATTTTTTCCTATGGACCCCATTAGTGTTTGTAAACAAAAAGACAGCTTGGTTGCGAAAAGACCTGAGTAGTCTAGCAACCTGATGCTACTTGGATACAATCTATCTGAAGAATTTATCAAGAATGTTATTTAGGAATCGGATTGACATTAGCTAAAACATTATCTGTGTATTATTATGGATTAGCGCTGAAAGACAGGGAGAGCTATTCGGCTTATGGCTCAGCGTGCAATAACATATATTATACTAGTGAGAAATTGATACTTACAACTTTGTTGCTTGTGGACGTTCAACATGAAATGCTTTATGACTACAACATCAAGGACGTCGTGGCACTGAAAGCCGAACTGCTGCTCAAAACCAATGCCATGTTAGCTCAACAAAACTAGCAAGCTAAACATGGCCATTAATTCAATTCAATTCATTTTTATTTGTATAGCGCTTTTTTACAAAGGTCATTGTGTCAAAGCAGCTTTACACAAACAAAAGTAAAGTGAAATGTGTGTGTGTGTGATGTCTCTGATGAGCAAGCAGGGCGACGGTGGCAAGGAAAAACTCCCTGAGATGGTGATAGGAAGAAACCTTGAGAGGGACCAGACTCAACAGAGAACCCATCCTCATATGGGTTTACACTGTAGTACGCGCGTGTGTGTGTGCAATGTGTGTTTGTGTAGTCCATAGAAAACAGCTGAAGCGTCTTCGTGGCAGTGTGAAGCATTGCCGGTGGACAGGTCCAGAGTGAAGGGGGGGGAGGTCTGGATCACCAGCAGCTCAGGAGTGATGCTCATCTGGTCCAGAGCGTAGGGGGGTCTGGATCACCGGCAGCTCAGGAGTGTAGCTCGGCAGAAAGAGAAGGAAAGTGGCTAGATACACTCACAGTCAACGTGTGGAGATAAAACTTAATGAGGAGTGCAGGGGACTCCGGCAGGACTAACTATAACAGCATAACTAAAAGGAGAACCAGGGGGAAACACAGACGTGAGAGATCCCTGATATGTAAGGCATACAGTCACTCTGCCGTCACAAACCTGAGTGACTAACGAGAGTGAGGAAGACAGCATCTAAACACACCAGATCACCATAACACTCAACATCCGCGAGTCCCCCAGATCTACTCCTTTGTCTAAAACACTAGTCGCTAAATGCTAGGTTAAATAAATAAGTCTTCAACCTCGACTTAAACACTGAGACCGTGTCTGCTTCACGTACATTAACTGGGAGGCTATTCCATAATTTATGGTAAGTAATTAATGGTAAGAGAAAGCTCTGCCCCCTGCCATGGTTTTGGCAATGCGTGGTACTGATAGACAGCCTGCATCCTTAGAGCGAAGTAGGCGCGGCGGAACGTAAGGTACTAACATAATAGACAACTCCTCAGTAAGAACCAATAAGTGACTTAGATATCTAGCGTTAGCTAGTTAGTTTCTTCATATAGGTTTTAGGCGAGCTACGTAGATTTGTTAAAGCAATATAAAGTAGACATGTTAGCTAACTCATAAATGAAGCCTGTTAAATTCGTAATTAGTTCACTGATATGACAGTTAGCTACGTAGCTGAGATGAAACAGGCACCAAAAATATGGAGCTCCTCAGACCAAAACTGTCCTTCCTATAACCACAACCATCATCTGTTGGCTTGGACAGTGTCCAACTCGATAGTATGTTCACTCATGGGTCCTATTGGAGAAAATATTAATGATGAACGGTCACGTCTCAAACTACAAACTTTGGTACTACATAGTATATAAAAATAGTAAGCCACCAGTGCCGATTCATATCGATTCAGGGTCAATTCATATGAATATATGGCAGTATGGCATTTTCTTTATTTATTTATTTACTTACTTACTTACTTATTTATTTCAGTGAGACAGTGTGTGGTTTGGGACGGAGCCGCTGAGATATTAGAAGGCTAAAGGAGGCGTGCTTATGGCACACCAGCGCTTAATGGCCGTCTCTGAGGAGCTTAAATGAGTGTGAGTGTGTTCTGAAGAGCTGGTATGGAAGATAGAGACGTGGCGTCTGGTCTACTCCATCTCCTTACGCAGACACACACACAACCCCACACACACACACACACACACAAACACACACACAGATACACACATACACACAAACATTTCCTCTTATGTTTCATTTCAAATAGAGGTGAAACAAACACACACTTCAGAACAAAAATTCACAGTCACACTTTGCAAGCTGGGATGTGCATTGATACACACAGACACACACACACACACACTGTCCCGACTTTAAACGTTATCCGCTTACTCTCATATTGAGCCAAATCCATCTTGGCGCCACACAGTTCTCGGAATTACCGATACATCAGCAAAAGACGCACACAAACACACACACACACACACACACACAGGTACATAACTACTGTATATACATATATATGTACATATAGACAGGTATTAAAAAAGAATAGACAGACACAGAATAATGTATATTACACCAGTGGGTGAATAGTAGTGTGTATATACACACACACACACACACACACACACACACACACACACACACACTGGAGACATCCGGCTGCCACCACAGACCTCAACACAGACCTCAGCATTAATATTTAAGTAGCTCTCCCTCCAGCCTGACCGCTACAGCCATAAATACTCATAAAGACACACACACACACACACACACACACACAACTAATACAATACATGCATTTAACAAGAATGATGCCTTTTGGGTTCAATAGATGTGAATAATTTTTAAAATATTAGATAAATTCTAAGGAGGTGAACGTGGCACTGATGTTCACCTGGTATTCAGATGTGGTTAAAATTCCCAAAGTTTTGTATATTGAGTGGAATTTGGAATCAGACGAAATTCCTGTTTCTCCAACTTTTTAAATTTTTTTTTAATATAGTTCTGACATTCTAAGCGATCCTCTCTCAAATGTGTATGTATGAGTTGGAGAAGTAAACTTCGCGTATTGCCTTGTGTTGTGTTTCATACATAATACACAAAAGTTTGCATGCAGAATGTGACCCACACACACACACACACACACACGCACACACAGAGTTGTTGACAGGTTGTCCTATAATCTTGAGTGGAACTCTATCAGTTTAACAGTGTGACTATTATCATGTCACGGATAATTGGGTGTATTTGCATTTGTGTGTGTGTGTGTGTGTGTATAAGGCTTGCTGACGAGTGTCTTTCACATTTTCACTCACTCTGTCAGCCCATCTGTTCAAATAGCAGTTCATCATGCTTATGACATTTTCACACACACACACACACACACACACACTTGGTGTAGGTTATATATATCATAGCAAGTGAACAGTCAGTTCTTGAAATTGATGTGTTGGAAGCAGGAATAATGGGCAAGCGTAAGGATCTGAGTGACTTTAACAAGGGCCAAATTGTGATTGCTAGATGACTGGGTCAGCGAGTCTCCAGAACAGCAGGTGATGTGGGGTGTTCCCGGTGTGCAGTGGTTAGTACCTACCAAAAGTGATCCAAGGAAGGACAACCGGTGAACCGGTCAGAGTGTCCATGCTGGCCCCTGTCCAATGCCGAAGTGCCTACAATGAGCACGTGAGCATCAGAACTGGACCAGGGAGCAATGGAAGAAGGAGGCCTGGTCTGATGAATCACATCTTCTTTTACATCATGTGGATGGCTGGGTGCGTGTGCATCGCTTACCTGGGGAAGAGATGACACCAGGATGTGGCTGATCGGTGTATATATCCACCTTGTGGATTTCTCTCTGTCCATCTCTCCTTCCATCATTTTTTGTCTGCCTTTCTTACTCTCTCCTCTCTTTCCCTACTTTCACTCTCTCTCTATTTTTCCCTATTCCTCTCATCACACTGCTTACACCTTGTTTCTCTCTTTTTCACCTCCTACTCTTACTTATTTTTTTTCATCTAACTCTCATTCATCTTTTTATCTCTACTCCCTCTTATCTCTACTTCCTCCCTATTTTGGCTTACCCCTCTTCTTTCTTTCTTTCTTTCTTTCTTTCTTTCTTTCTTCTCAGTGTCTCTCTGTTTCTCTCATTTATCTCTCTCTGTCACTCTTTGTCACTCTCTCTCTCCCTCGGTCACTATTTCTCTCACTCATTTTCACTCTCTCTTGCTGTCTGTTCTCTTTCTTCCTCTCTCTCTCTCTTTCTCTCTCTCTCTCTCTCTCTCCAGCTTTCACTCCTCTGTATCTCTCTAATTTAACCACTCATCTTCTTTGTCTACCCACCATTTCCACTATCTATCCACATCTTTTGTCATCTCCACTGTCTTTCCATCCATCCATCCATCCATCCTTCTCTCTATCTCTTTCTCTCTCTCAATAACAAACAAATAAAAGAGCAGAAAGCCAAGTTATTGTCTCAGAGGACAGAATACAACATTTATAAGCTTCCCATTCCCAAGCTTTTAGGTTGGATGCATCACACAATACAAATGTTCACACACACACACAAATGACAGACGTGTATGCTCACACACTGTCATTTCTTTCATCTGAACTGGAGTGAGACGTGTGTTCAGGCAGAATGTGAAGTGTGAGGCAGAGCATGATGGCGTGTTTGTGTGTCGTTTTGTGTGTTAGATGTGTAACATGGGATCTGATCTGACTGAATGTTTCCAGCTATGCCCTACTGTGTGTGTTGTGTGTGTGTGTGTGTGGTGTGTGTGTGTGATGATGATGATGATGATGATCTGTTAATCCACTCTCCCAGCTTTGATCTCTCCAGATCACATCACACATTTGATGCATGTCAGGATACATTGTCAAGCCAGGAAAAACAACATGTAACATGGTGTATAAATAAACAAAATGGTTTGGAATGATGGATTAAACGAATGTGAGTGGTTCAGTGCAGTGCGGTTCTTTCCACTATTCAAAGTACCATAACTTTTAGCACCAGACAAGAAATGTGTGCTTCCCATCAGCCACCAGTCCAGTACACTCTTACACAAAAAGGTTCAGTGGTGCCCCCTTTAGGGTTCTCCTTCCTCCTTCCACAGTCTCAAAAGTTTCTTTAGTTTGTCTCTCTGGGAGAACTATAGGAAACTACTCTATATATATATATATATATATATAGCTAGTAAGAAGAACCAAGTTAGGGCTAGCATCAAGAGCTAAGTTGAGGCTAGCAACAACTAAGACATAGCTAGCAAGAACAACTAAAGCGGGGCTACAAACAAGAAAAACAAGAAATAAGGCAGTTAGCCTTGTTGCTAGCCTTGCCTTATTTCTTATTTCTAGCTCGTTGTTGTTTTTGCTAGCTCCAAATTATGCCTTGTTGCTATCCCTGCCTGAATTCTTATTGTGAGCCCTGCCTTAGCTCATGTTGCTAGACCTGTCTTAGTTCATCTTGCTAGCCCTGCAATATTTCTTGTTGCTAGCCCCACTTTAGTTCTTGCTGCTAGCCCTTCTGTAGTTATTGTTGTTAGCCCCACCTCAGTTATTGTTGCTAGTTTGCCTTAGTTCTTGTTGTTAGCTCACATTAGTTCTTGTTACTAGCCCCACCATAGTTATTGCTTATGGTCCTTCATTGTATTTGAATGGTTGAGTTCTAGCTTTCTAAATGGGTTCTGGTGGAAGGTTCTACGTAGAACCTACGTCTTAGAAAAATGGTTATGGAGTCATTGTCTCCTACTTGGAAGTGTGTCTAATAGTGAAGCACTGCTGTAAGAGCTGACTATTTAGAATGTTTAAGGGTTTCCCCCTGAGGTACAAACCAAAGAAGCATTTAAAGTTCCAAATTTAATCTTTTTAATACCATAGAAGGAGAAACTTAGGAACACTTAAGGGCACACTAAATGAACCTTTCTTGTAAGAGTGTACTGGACTGATGGCTTATAGGCAGCACAAAGTTCTAGTTTGGTGCTTTAAACTAGACTGTACTGATTTAGCATTAAGTTATTTTTAGCTGTGTTGGCACCCCGTTTATTGGCATCCCATTTAACCAAGCGCACGTCCACTTTCAATCCATTTTGTATATTTGGGTCCTGATGTTTGTGTGTTCTAGAGAGAGAGAGAGAGAGAGAGAGAACAAGAAGAAGAGAGTGAATTAGATGGATGGATAGTCAGTGAGAGGCAGATGGATAGAGAGATCCATGTGGAGAGAGAGAGACAGAGAGAGAGAAAGAGAGAGAGAGAGAGCGAGATTTACCCTGGAGATGTTCTCTTGGTTGAAAGGCCCTCCCACATGCAGCAGACAGCCAGTCTGTCTGTTTGATTCATTCCCTCTGCCCTGTGTGTGTGTGTGTGTGTGTGTGTGTGTATGACTCGAGGATTTAATTCATCACTATGACTAATGGGTGGAGTGCCCTCTTGTGGAGTGACAAACTGCTCTACTCGCCACCTTCCTGAGCAACTCTTCTACACCATAACTGATCCCTGGGTCAGTTCCTAAAGCAAGACTCTGCTCTCTTCAGTTCTGCCTTCTATCCTACACACTGACTCCAGATCACTCAGCAGATATAGTGAACTCTATAGCTGAGAATCAACCTCCAGCCCACTGTATCATCTGTGTAGACAGCAATGCTGAGCAAGTGTGTGAGGAAAGCCGGTGTTTCAAATCCAAATCAGTCAAATCGGACTTGGAAAGTGTGACAGTGATGGATTCACTGTGTAACTTTCTTGCATGCAGTGCCAGGGACAGTACAGGAAAAGAAAGAACATACCTTCTTCTGTGTACATGCGAACACAACAGATCTAACCTTTTAACCTAACCTTCTGATTCTAGGGTTTAAGCTACACTGACCAGTCATTTTACCAGGAACACCTGTACACCTGTTTGTTTATACAGTTTTCTAGTCAGCCAATCATGTGGCAGCAGCAAAATGCATAAAACATGCAGATACAGGTCAAGAGCTTCATTTTATTGTTCACATCAAACATCAAAATGGGGAAAAATGTGATCCCTGTGACTTTAACTGTGGCATGGCTGTTGGTGCCAGATGGGCTTGTTTGAGTATTTCAGAAACTGCTGTTTTCCTGGGATTTTCACATACAATAGTCTCTAGAGTTTACACAGAATGGTGCAAAAAACACCCAAAAAAAACATCCTGTGTGTTGTTGATCAGAGAGATGAGAGGAGAATGACCAGACTGTTTTGAGTTGACAGAAAGTCTATAGTAACTCAAATACACTATATTACCAAAAGTATTCGGTCACCTGCCTTGACTCACATATGAACTTAAGTGCCATCCCATTCCTAACCCATAGGGTTCAATATGATGTCGGTCCACCTTTTGCAGCTATTACAGCTTCAACTCTTCTGGGAAGGCTGTCCACAAGGTTGAGGAGTGTGTTTATAGGAATTTTTGACCATTCTTCCAAAAGCGCATTGGTGAGGTCACACACTGATGTTGGTCGAGAAGGCCTGGCTCTCAGTCTCCGCTCTAATTTATCCCAAAGGTGTTCTATCGGGTTCAGGTCAGGACTCTGTGCAGGCCAGTCAAGTTCATCCACACCAGACTCTGTCATCCATGTCTTTATGGACCTTGCTCTGTGCACTGGTACACAGTCGTGTTGGAAGAGGAAGGGGCCCGCTCCAAATTGTTCCCACAAGATTGGGAGCATGGAATTGTCCAAAACGTTTTGGTATCCTGAAGCATTCAAAGTTCCTTTCACTGGAACTAAGGGGCCAAGCCCAACTCCTGAAAAACAACCCCACACCACAATTCCTCCTCCACCAAATTTCACACTCGGCACAATGCAGTCCGAAATGTACCGTTCTCCTGGCAACCTCCAAACCCAGACTCGTCCATCAGATTTGCCAGATGGAAAAGCGTGATTCATCACTCCAGAGAACGCGTCTCCACTGCTCTAGAGTCCAGTGGCGGCGTGCTTTACACCACTGCATCCGACGCTTTGCATTGCACTTGGTGATGTGTGGCTTGGATGCAGCTGCTCGGCCATGGAAACCCATTCCATGAAGCTCTCTGCGTACTGTACTTGGACTAATCTGAAGGTCACATGAAGTTTGGAGCTCTGTAGCAATTGACTGTGAAGAAAGTCGACGACCTCTTTGCACTACGTGCTTCAGCATCCGCTGACCCCTCTCCGTCAGTTTACGTGGCCTACCACTTCGTGGCTGAGTTGCTGTTGTTCCCAAAGTCTTCCATTTTGTTATGATAAAGCTGACAGTTGACTGTGGAATATTTAGGAGCGAGGAAATTTCACGACTGGATTTGTTGCACAGGTGGCATCCTATGACAGTTCCACGCTGGAATTCACTGAGCTCCTGAGAGCGGCCCATTCTTTCACAAATGTTTGTAAAAACAGTCTGCATGCCTAAGTGCTTGATTTTATACACCTGTGGCCAGGCCAAGTGATTAGGACACCTGATTCTGATCATTTGGATGGGTGACCGAATACTTTTGGTAATAAAGTGTAAGCACTCTTTACAACAGTGGTGAGCAGAAAAGCATCTCAGAAAACACAACACATCAAACCCTGAGGTGGATGAAATACAACAGCAGAAGACCACATCAGACTTCACTCCTGTCAGCCAAGAACAGGGATCTAAGGCTATCATGGGCACAGACTCACCGAAACTGGATAGTTGAAGACTAGACAAAGAACAGATGATTTTTTCCCCTAACCATCAGTTGTCCAGTTTTTGAGTCTGTGCCCAGGATAGCCTCAGATTCCTGTTCTTGGCTGACAGGTGTGGAGTCTGATGTGGTCTTCTGCTGTTGTAGCCCATCCACCTCAAGGTTTGATGTTCTGCAAAATGGCATTTCCACCCACGGAACTGTCTCTCACTCTACGTTTTTTGTTTTTCTCACCAATCTGTGTAAACTCTAGAGACTGTTGTATGTGAAAATCCCAGGAAAACAGCATTTTCTGAAATACTCAAACCAGCCCATCTGGCACCAACAACCATGCCACGGTTAAAGTCGCTGAGATCACACTTTTTCTTCATTCTGATGTGAACATTAACAGAAGCTCTTGGGCTACATCTGCATCAACAGATATGGAATATCTGTTTGGTGTGATCATTTTATACATAAGAGTCCTGGGAGGTTAATGGGGCAGTTTTAATGCACACAGAAAGAGTTCTTAGGAAGTGCAAGTCTATGGTATCAAACTGAGATTATCTGATGCAGCAGGAGGTGAGTCTCTAGATATCTCTGAGATGAAGAAACAGGAAGAGCAGAGGATGCGTAGAGCATCAAGATGAATCAGACAGGTTGAGAGGTTGAGGAGAAGGTAGTCAGGATCAGGCACTGGCATCACAATGGGCAGCAGGAGAACACATGCAGCTTGGCAGACAGAAAGAATAGATTATTGGGCATGATATGGGGATACAGTGGTATAAAAAAGTGTATATTGTGATCAGAGTGTAGAGAGCAGGTCTAGGTTTGAAAGCATAACTAAAAGGGAGAGTCAGAAGGTAAGACAGGCATGAGGGCATCGTGAGACATAAAGAGTCACAGTCCACCATCAACAAATCTGAGTGATCAAAACATGCCAGTTGTTTAGTATAACTCTATGCAAATAGAACACCAGATCTGCACCAAAGACAAAAAAAAATAGTTAATTCAAAATGCCCACCAAAACAAATAGGTTTTGAACCAAGATTTCAAGTTTGAGACAATGTCTGAGTCATGAATACTAATAAGAAGGCTATTCCATAGCTGGGGAGCTTTGTAGGAAAAAAGGCCTGTCCTCTGCTGTAAGGGCCGATGCCCTTGTACAGATCCTTTGTAGTGCTTTGTAGTTTTGATCAATAACATATCCTCATCCTCACACAAATAGCACATGAACTAAGAATACTGGAAAGCTAAAAACCTGTTAGAGAGAAGTTAGTATATCAAAAATAGCACAAGTTTTTTTTTTTAATTAGTTCTCATTTAAGTGCTTAGTGAAGAGATTGGTCTTCAGTCTTCATTTGAAGACCACTGACTCAGCTCTTCGGACAACAAGGGGAAGTTGATTCCTTCACCTGGAGGCCAGGACAGAGAAGAGTCTTGATGAACGCCTTCCTTGTATATTGAGGGATGGTGGGTAGAGTTGAGCTGTGCCAGAGGCTCAAAAGTAAAGTGGTGCAGAGCGAGTGGTGAAGTTCCTTCAGGTAGATGAGGTCCCTTTTTACTTTGTAGGTGAGCATCTGTGTTTTAAGTCTGATGTAGACTAGCTACAGGAAGCCAGTGGACAGAATGCAGCAATGGGGCAATGTGGAAAGAGGTTGAAAAGAAGGTTGATAATGCAGCTGCATTATGGATCGGTTACAGGGGTTAGATGGTGTGCAGGGGAAGACCTTCCTGATGCAAGTTGCAGTAGTCCAATCTCAAGATGGCAAGACACTGAAAAAATACCTACCTGATCCCTGTGGAAGGGAAATAGTATGGTGTCCAGAACTACACCAAGGTTGCATGCTTTGCCAGATTGTGTGACTGGAGAGTTCTCCAGGGAGATCCAAAGATCTTGATGTGGGGATGCATGTCCAGGGATATACACCGGCTCAGTATTGCTGGGGTTTACTTTCAGCTGATGAGCTGCCATACATGGTGTCTGCCAGTCATGTAGAGATCTGTGCTAACAATTACTAAACGCCTATCTTTCATCCAAAGACACATCACAGTATCACCCATAATTGCCTGAATTTTACTCCACCTTGGTACAGAAAATAGCAAGACGGAAGCTTTTTACCACTGCTTAATTTCAACTGTTCATAACTTCTTGCAAATTTGCAAATGTAAAGCTGTGTTGATTCACTTTCACATCACTCTGTGAAACTGTACAAAATCCAGAGACCGCTGTGCACCAACTGAGGCCTTAAATCATAATCTGATGGACGTTTTAAAAAACCAACACACTCTGCTGCTTTGAAATGTTGTGCAAAATACACATGCAGTATGTGGTAGTCATGGGGAGGTGAAGAGCGTCTGCTCACTGCTGCCTGAATGACAGATCAAAAAGAAAAAACAAGTCGTCAGCTCTTTCTCTCCTCCCTTTCTTCTGTCTGCTCCACTTCAGCCTCCTCGTTCTCACCAGGCAGAGGGGGGAAAGGTAAAAGAGGGCGGTGAGGTTATGCTGAAACAGCACCAACAAGGATCTTCTAACTTTGTCTTTCACTCTCTGCTGGATTTTGGATCGAGAAAGGAGAGTATGGAAGAATGTGGTCTGACCTCAAAGTATGCTGTCTGACCTGCCTGCTGGAGTGGAAGAAGAGCTAATTAAACAACAATCCTGCTTGCCAACAAGACACCATAGACAAGACAACATCCATAGACAAGTGTGTGGAGGCAGATGGAAGTGTAAGGTGGGTTTCTGTGGACGTTTGTGATTTTTTTTCAGCATCTATTTATTAGGACTTTGACAGTTTCTGTTAGAATAGTGATAGGAAAAGGTGCAGGAAACTTACTGATTGCAGCGCTCTTACAACATCAGCACTGTGAGCTTTGCTGTCTCAGAATGCAAGCTTTTTCTGCTCTCTGTGACTGTCTGTCAGTGTCTCTGCCTGTTTTTTTTTTTGTGTTACAGGAACATTGGTGCATGACAGCCATGTTTGCTATATGGTGTCTGTGCAGCAAATCTGTGAACAAGACTGTTGCAACAGAAACAAGCTTCCATGAGAAATCACCAGATACACAAAAATACACAGTGTGAGCAATTTATTATGTACACCACACAGGATTAGCCCCCCAAATACCTCATCTATCAATGGAAAGGGACCACCAAAGGACCACCAGAATCCTCATCCACTCATATCAGCACCATATCTGCCCCTGCTGTACAGAGAATCATTCACTTTGTTTTTGAAATAGTTTTTCGATATTGTTTTTTGAAATTTCAATCAAAGTAAAGTAATAATTTTCCTTTGGAATTTTGTTTGGCGGCGGTGGTTAGTGTTGCCACCTCACGGCTCCAGGTTCCCTAGTTTGACCCTGAGCTCAGGTTACTGTTGTTCTGTTTTGCATGTTTTCCCTGTGTCTGCATGGGTTTCCTACAGGTTCTCCAGTTCCCTCCCACCTCCCAAAAACATGACAGTGGGTGGATTGACTGTGTTAAATTATCTATAGATATCTTTAGATATGAACATGAGTGTGAATGTGTGTGTGTGTGATGCCTGCAATGGACTAGCATCCTATTCCCACCTCACATCCCAGTGTTCCCGGTATAGTCTCCAGGATAAAATGAAGATGAATAGTGAAGATGAATGGGCGAATGAATTAAATTTGGTACATGTTATAAAGACATTATTACTTTCTAGCACTGTAATAAGCATTGTTAACATGTGTAATGTGAAACAGTGGGTGATTGGACGTGAGTGTCCAAGGAGTATGATAATGAGGGATTGTGTAAGAGTATGACTAACAATGTGACTTGTTAAGGTGTATATTTCGTGGGTTGGGGGATTATAGATAATATTTGCTTACTGCTTTATCTAGTATTATTACAGCATGTATTCTATTTTTGAAGTTTATCAATTAGTATTACAGTGTTATCTATTATAGTATGTACAAAACAGTATTAATATCACAGTACACAGTATACACAGTGCAGTATAAGCATATATATGGTACGGACTGTATATGTATGGTATGTGCTATTATTATTATTACTATTATTATTATTATTTGAGTAATTATGGATTGGAAATGTCTACTTCCTGTATTTTATGTGCTTCACTTTAAAATTTCTAACCATAGTTAGAAAGAACGTGGCTCTGATCAGAAAAGTGTAATCTTCTTGTTCTTATTCGATCTTTCAGTTCGAGGGTTTTGTTTGTTTGCTTGGTTTTGAGAAGACAGTGATGACTAAAGTGGGTCCTGCATAGTCATTCACACATACAAACACACACACACACACACACACACACACACACACACACACACACACACTGACTGCCTACAAAATTTTGCATGTTATCAGTTCATCAAAATGCAGCAGTTTCCTAAAAACTTTCAACAGTGTGTTATATGCCTTCACGATTTATTTTTGTTTTGTTTTTTCCAAAGTGGCGTCAGAGATTTATACTAGTGATTGAATCACAAAACACACACACTAACACACACACACGATAGGATGTGATTGAATGAGCCTGTGTGTTGTTGTGACTTTACCCTTTAGCTCAATGGATTACAGTAATCCATAATCTGATGGTTAGATTGAACTGCACTTGGAGGGTTTGAGTGCTTACTGACTGCGGGACATACGGATGAGAACTCAAAAGTGTGGTGTGTGTGTGTGTGTGTGTGTGTGTGTGTGGTCTTCCTATAAACGGATGCTAGAGGTATATTCAGACAGTGTATATGCAGTTGTGTCCTACTTTCTAGCTGTAATACTTAGTTATGAAATGGATGTGAGCCACTTTTCCAAAATTATGTAGCACTGGAGAGCATTTCAACATGTGACTCTAAAGGTTATCTGGTAGCAGAGATAGGCTCTTGTGCCCATTTAATCAATTTGTTGACTTTTTGAGCTCCGCAGCTCGCACATTTCCCGACAGCTTTCACACCCGCACTGGACCAATTACCGAAACACCTAATTCGGGTTTCTAAGCCGTCCACCAAATCTGCCGCACCATTATCCGCTCCCCATTGATTCTGCAACACAGTTTTGGCAAAACACACAGTTCTCTCCATTTTGGCCTGAGCTCTATTAGTGAAATGGCTTGTGCCCAAATGAAAAACCACACTGCTCCTCGCATCAAGCTCAAAAAACAAAACAAAACAAACAAAAAAAAATGCTCATGTATTCGAGGGAGAGAACAATGCAAAGGCTGTGTCTGGTACGTACTCACATTCCCTAATGATTTTTTTTTTTTAGTTCTCAGCTTTATGAAAAGCTTCTACATAAATATTATTATTTTCCAAGCATTTAGGATATTATCAGTGAGCATAAAATTAGATATAATATTTTTACCTGAAGAGTTTTCTCCTAACGTAGAGTATTATTGATTAGTGTTACAGCATACTATAATAATGCTCAAATATAATCTGAAATAGCTGAAGGAATTTGCAATATTTCTACCACTGCAGTATTTATTCATATTCTGAGAGAAATATTTCCCTTTAATTGTTTGCGTCTGACTTACTGGCCATTTAATAAACAATTTTCCCCAGGTATAACAGTGCGCAGTTACACAGTATTATCTATTAGCATTGAAATATTTATTCATACTCACAATATTATTTACAAGTATTACAGTATATGTTTGCATTCTCACAGTATTTAGATGATTAACAGTATTCATTTACACAATTTTGTCCACCTGCTCGTAGTATTTATCCATACTGTATAAAATTTATATGGATTTGTATAACATTATGTTTCCATGTAGTATGGTCTACTAGCATGGCAATATTTATTCATACTCACAATATTACCTACAGTTATTTACTGACAGTAATATCTTCTGCTATTGCAGGATTTATTTATATACACAATATGTACAAGTGTAACAGGATGCATTTCCACACTAATATCTACTAGCATTAGAGTAGTTATTCTTACTGATAATAGTTTTCACCACGTATAAGTGTACATATTTACACAGTATGACAGTATTTCTTTTGTTATTGCAATATTTATTCCTACTCTCTACCATTTACAGTATACCAGTGTGCTTTTCTGCAGTATTATCTACTAGCATTGGGGTATTTATTCATACTCACAATAATATTTATAACAGTATGTAGTAACTATTATTTGCTAACATTGTAGCATTTATTAATTATCTCAGTTTTGTTTACAAGTATAACAACATTTATGTACACCGTATTATCTATAAAATAATATTTTTTTCTTACTCTTACAGTATTATGTGGCTTCATATCATTACTACAATACATGACTATAAAATCTGTAAAATATTTCAGAAATCAGTCGTTCATATAGTTTATTGATCGAGTAATTAATGACCGCAAGACATTACACTAAATGAAAATATTTTGTATATAGTCAAATTTGTCAAATACTTCTCATTAGGACTAAACAAATATAAGCCTGGAAAACATATTTCTAAATGTTTTTAGTAAAGTGAGGCTCGAATTGGTCTTGTTATTTTGAAGAAACAAAATCACTTATTTGCAGTATTTTTTTCTAGAATAAAGTAAAATTATCTACCAACAGAAGACAGTTAGAAACATGCTTAATAAACATATTTGTTTTACGTTAATCTCTGATGTAAGTTGACTGTGTTCAAGATATTTGGAGTTGATATTTAAATTTTTTTGAAGTACAATAGCAAACTCAGTCATGTGCAAGGTAAGATATAATGGAATTTGAGTGTAATAGCGAGCGCTAATTAACATTTGAGAGCTACACCATGTTGAAAACTCCAGGAGGTTTATTTTCCACTTCAAAGTCTATCTTTCTACCTGGGAGCACATGCTGTGCAATGTTTTCTGAAGGGTTGGTGGTTTAGCAGTCTCCTGCAAAAAATAATAAAATTACTACCACTACTACTACTCCTTCTACTACTACTACTACTAATAATAGTATTTATACTACAGCACAGTGGATTACCTAAATATCAGTCTAATATATTATTGTTTCTATAGTAACAGCTAACTCATAGAAACACTCCACATAATCTAAGGCTGATAATACATATATTAAAGACTTGTTTTTTTAAAAAAACTGATTTCACTGATATGGATTTTCATGTTAGGAGATGTTTATTTATCATTTATGGAAGGAGTCTCCAGTGTCAGAGGTTTATAACAATCAGAGGTATTTGTTTATCTTTTTAACTTCAAGAGAGAAAAGAATAGAGGAATGATAGTTTGTAACGTAAGCGATAACTAATTAATAATTAATAAAAGTAAAGTTTATTCTTGTGAATTTTTTGTGATATAAGAGGAATTAGACACTTCTGGACGTGCCGTTATAGGAAACTAATCAACTTCAGGGTGATAACGGTACCTTCGCTTCTTCACACCACCCAGTTGTTGATTAATTTCCTATAACAGCATGACATGAAGTGTTTTGTTCAGACTTATGCAGCTGAAACTGTATTTTTTATTAGCATCTCAAAGAAAAGTTCATAAAGGACTACATTAAAAGTGTAATAAAAATACAGTGGAACTGTAAAGATGGAACTGAAAAGACACTAAACCTAAGAAATAAATTACATTTGATGGAAACCTTCTTCTAATGTCTTATTCTTATACATAACTTACCCAAGATACCTAATTTAAAGTTATAATATTAGTAGGTGTGAACCTGGCTAAGGTTTATAAAGATCTCCACTGTGTTTGTTCTCAGCTGGAGATCTCAGCTCACACCAACTTGTACATTCTCAATAAATGGGATTTGTGAAAACAGAAAGACTCCCTGTTGTTTCTTTGGCTCTATTTACTGATTATACCATAAAAAACAACAAGTATACCATGGTGGTTTCTTCAGGGTTTCAAACATAATAGCTACAGTTGGCTTTTACAGCAAGTCTCTGATCAGATGTTCAGGCTCCCGATCAAACGCACTCCCTGTAGATAAGCGACGAAGAACAACAATCAGCATCTATGAATTCATTAATTAGCAAACCATGCATGTGTTATGGGTGAACCTTTAACAGAGCTGATTAAATGAAACCTGAGAAGTACAAGCTCAAGTTCATAACCTTTAAGATGCACTGCTGTTATTCCTTACTAAAGAAAAAAGCAGGATAAATCTAGTATCCTAATGGGAATCCATAAATCCACTAAATGAAGAAAGCTAAAGCAGAGCGTTTCTCTTTCATACAAGGTTTTTTTTTTTTGTTTTGTTCTAATACATGACTTTTTTTTCTATAGTACAATGGAGTATGGTGTGAATATCATTAATTAAGTTTTCTGTGAGGAGATGTTTGTTTTAACATTTATGGAAGGAGTCTCCAGTGTCAGAGCTTTGTAACAGTCACAGGTAAAGCTTTATGTTTTCTGATACAATAAAGTCTTTTTTTGTCTTAGATATTTCAAGAAATAGAAAAAAAGAGGCTGGTGAGGGAAAAAAGTTTGTAGTTGCTATAACATACGTGAGAACAAGTACTAACTTGTTTTACAGGACATTGATTTTTGTGTGAAAATTGTAATCAATGGCGAATTGCTGTCATTTAAGAGTAATGAAACTCTATAGGTTGTGATGTTATAGGAAAATAGTCAACCTCAGGGTAGTAACAGTAACTCCACCTCACAGCTCAAGGGTCCCTGGTTCAATCCTGAGGTTATTGTCTATTCGTTTTGTCCCATGTTCTCTCTATGTCTATATGGCTTTCCTCCCATCTCCCAAAAACATGCTAGCAGTTTGATTGGCTATGCTAAATTGCCCTTAGTTGGAAATGAGTGTGTGAATGTGTGTGTGCGTTGTGCCTCGGGTGTATTCCTGCCTCACACCCAGTATTCCCGGGAGAGGCTCCATATTCCGTTATTATCCTGACCAGGATAAAGCATGATAAAGCATAAAGATGAATGAATGAATCTAAGTTTATTGGTATTAAACAACAAAACCATTCAGAACTTTTTGGTTTAAAGATTTTGAAGTTAAAATATCACAGTTTTACATAAGAGTAAACATTAGTTCCCTTCTATAAACTTTCTGCATGATGCTCACACTCCCAGATTTGCAAAATGCCACTGATAAAAAAAGTGGCATTTCTTTGCATTCTTTGTCTTGAGTGCCTACGCTGTTCTTGTTGGGCGTCAATAACAGAAATATCCATAACAGATATTTAAATCAGATTTGACAGTGTTGCATACTGTGTGTTCTTCATCCCAGTACTCTCAGGGGCAGCTTACAGACCGTACAACATCAGAGCAAATTCTAACTAAAAATCACCTTTTAATCAGCCATTAGCCATGCTTTCTCTGGATTACATTTGGCAACGCTGGCGATTTTCTGAAACATAGAGCAAAACTATCATCTCTCCAACCTGCATTACTCCTCCATCCAATCTCTCATTTACCTGACCTTTCTAAGCTCTGATTGCATTCTGATATTGTTTTTTTTTTTTTTGAGAGGGGATGGATTAGGTATTGAATGATGCCATTTCATCAGTGGAGATCATTGATTCCAGCTTTCACTGTGTGCTACAGTTGTTTATCCAAACACCACCACCTCCTACATGACCCCTTATATTCCCTGGATGGTAGGCTAATCCTTCAGGTAGCCATCACTACATGAATAATCTCCACTTTATCTCGATTGGACTGTTCATCTGAGCTTTAGAGCGCAAAACAAACATAAACCAAATCTCTTGGATTACAAGCCGGCATTATTTTAATGAAATTTATAGTCTTAATCAGATTCCATCATTTTAAATCAACTCAGTGCTTCAAATATGGGGATGCTAGCAAACCTGGGCGACGGTGTAGGTCAGCTGTACTCACGATGATTAGTGCCGTGGTTAATGGATGCTTTTTCTTTCGGCTTGATTGCCTTGGCACAAATGTGTCCAGTTATTTTAATGCCAATGCTGGGTGTCAGTTTTATGGCAGTCCTAAAAACAGCACCGGGGAAATGAAAGAGACTATGAGGATGGATGTGCAGACATTCATTTCACCACCGTTTCACCGCCTGCCCCATACAAATGAAGCATTTAGGCCTGAAACAATGACTTATTATCCGAGCTAATAGTGCTGTATCAGCCACTCGGATATTATGAAGACAATCCCTAATTATAAGCCAATACGCTGCTTTATATTCAGTACATGGTCACACAATCATACACATGCACACCACCGCACTGGAGAGAGCTAATTAGGACCAGATGACCAAGGAAAAACTTTTAAAACAGCACACACACACACACACACACACACACACACACACACATTGTAGGCTTAGTCTGCTTTGTTATGTTGATGCACACTTAGCAGCATATACCTATTCATAAATCCAGAAATAATAAATGAAATATATGCAATATTGCCTTTATTCAACATGTAGCCAATCAGACATGTTTTAATTTTGCCCCATGACTAAACAGCTAATCTGGTAATAATGCAATAGTGTTAGTTTGCAAAGAAAACCATATAATCATTGATATGGTGAACTTTTCAGTAAGGAGCCTCCAGTGTCAGGAGTTTGAGGGGCATGTAGGGCTGAAAACATCCTTGTAAAACTCATTCTTTCATTGCTCAGAAATATGGAAGTACAAAAGAGAGAAACAAAGTATTTCAAGTATGCATAGAAATCACAAAAATCACCTAAGCATGGAGAACATGGGCCCCATGCTAAATAAACCATTATATTTTTAGATAAATAACTCAATTTAAACATTTTGTGTGTCATGTCCAGAGTTAATCTGTTTTTTTTTTCTTCATCAGACCAATTTTCAAGAACTCATGTCATTTCTGCATGGGAAGAACACACAAGGGTTCCATTCAAACTGAATAAACACTACATACATGGAAGCACCATTAGATGCTTTGCTCTATCTTCACCTTCAATTATATAAAGATTTCTAACAATAGACAATTGTCTGTTTTTATAATAGGTAATTCCTGGAGCTGCCACTTCAAATCAATCATGCCTACAGGAGCTACAGCCATTTTCACAGAAGTTTCACTTCCAGAGTATTATTTACAGTCAGTGCAAAGTACTCGTCATCCAAGCACTGTAAATTTTTCTTTTGAGTGCCACACAATGAATCAGTGTGAGTCACTGAGTACTGTGACAATAGCACCAGTACAGCACGGTTTATTCTCTCACCAGGGAAAACAGGAAACATTTCAGTTCTGGACAAACTGTTCGATTAAACATTTGCAGGGATTTTCGTAACAGCTGCTTTTTTTTAAAGTATCAAACAGTGGGCAGCTGTGTGTCCTTGTTCAGGTGCTGATACTCTCTCCTTTTCTCTCCTCACACACATCCATCGAGCCTGCGGGCCGCTCAATACGTCCTAGCCGATAACGGCGAAAGAACAGCGCTTGACATTTGGAAAAGAAGCACGATAGTGGAGCTTGTCAAAACACGGACAGGACGGCATTGATCTCCTCACAGTGTAGTGAAGATGTTCTTCCTGTCTTTGTCCCTCTCTCTCTCTCTCTCTCTCTCTCACACACACACACAGCTAGTCTCCATGCTTTGTTTCTTTTGTACTACTATGAATGAAACATGCACCAAAAAAATAACTGCACTGTGGAAATCAGGTTAGCGCTTTGAATTCTCGATTCTGATTGGTCGGAAGATGTTGATTAATGTTCTCTAACAGCTGCTCTGTCACCGGGTTTATATTAATGTGTTATTGTTTCTATAGTAACAACTTATACAGACACTTGTACATCCACATAATTGGATTAAAAAACTTGCATAATTGTTGAGATGGTGAAGTTTTTTTTAATGTAAAGAGACGTTTGTTTAACATCTACAGAAGGAGTCTCCAGTGTCAGCACTTCTTAACAGTCAGAGATAAAGCTGAGATCTTTAACCTGCAACTGCTTAATCACAGCGCTGAATTCGATTCTGTCTGTGCTGTAAATCACGCTGAGTAAAATGAAATTAATAAATTAATGGATGAATCATTGTAAAGTACAAACTGTCTGTGGATGAAAGATGAAAATGCAAACGTAAAGATTAATCTTCAACTGATTTGATATTAATATCACAGAAGAGGGCTGTAAATAAAGAGATGGGAAGAGAGATGAAAGGAAATGAGAGAAGGAGAGAGAATAAGAGAGGAAGAGAGAGAGAGAGGGTTACAGAGGAGAGAGGACGAGAAATAGGATGTGCGCAAAAAGATAGAGGGATAATGTGAGAGGTACAGAATCAGACCAAGAAAAAAAATGCAAGGCAAAAAGAAAGAGCCAGATAGATAGATAGATAGATAGATAGATAGATAGATAGATAGATAGATAGAGACTTACAGATAGACAGAGAGAGCCAAATATAAAGAAGCAGAGTGACAGACACAGAGAGAAAGAGACAAAAACAGAGAGAGATAGAAAGAGCAAGAGACAGAGAGAGAGAGAGAGAGAGAGAGAGAGAGAGAGACATGCATACAGAGAGATAAACAGACAGAGACAGAGAGAGGCATACAGGCAGACAGACAGAGACAAAGAGATAGAGAAACGGAGAGACACAGAGAGAGAGTTTAACCTGTGAGGAACAGAGCTGACCTGAGGGAGAGACGGCACTAAAGTGGAGAGTCTGTTCTCTCAAGGGAGCTCAGACAGACAAAATCAATCACACACACACACACATACACACACACGGATTGTCATTTTACTCTGTCTAAAACCTTAAAGAGGTCAAATCTTGTATTGTTCTTTCTCTTTTCTCTGAACCTCTTAGACACACACACACACACACACACACACACACATGAATGGATGAAAGGACCTTAGGAGGAAGAGGGTAATATTACAGTGTTATGAGAAAAGTCACTATGTTTCTTGAGGCTTGAATTCAAAAGAACATGACTCAACTTCTCCATCTCTCTGTCTGACCCTCTGCGTCCCAGCACACACCTGATTACACATGCATGCACGCGCACACACACATATACACACACGCGCACATACGCACACACAAACAGTATGAACCACAACACAGTCTTACACGGCATTGCATCAGTGGGAAGGATTTTAAATGGTTAACTAGATGAGTGCTCGGGTCATATTTATGAAATTCACATTTCTCATTGCTACATCGCTGTGTCTGAAATCACTTACTCATTATTTAATATATAGACAAGGGGTGTGTATATGTACTGTATATATATATATATATATATATATATATATATATATATATATATCTGGACCCAGCAATCCATTTCAGCAGACTGAACCGAGTACCTGAAATACTTCTGTAACAGAGCTGATTAATGTACGCTACACACAAATCGCAGCTTCTGTAGCAGATCCTCTGCTGTAGTTCATCCAATCACGTTCATTTATGTAAATTATTTAGCTGAAGGCAGCTCATCGGACCAGAGACTAGCTACATGACTGGAGAGATTAACTCAGAAAGGAGAGAGTTTTCACCAACTTTCAGAGATTTTTCATTTTATTTACCCTCTCTGGTTAGTGAACTAAAAAAAATCAGTGAAAAGATTCAAATGTCAAATGTGCTAACATGTAACACCACTACGAAACAAAACATAACCACTTTGAATTGTCTTATTTATAGCCATAAATTATTCACTAAAGGTTAAGTAGTAAAACACAACTGCTGTCACCATTTAGTCATGTTAGTCGCTTATTCGAGCCTGTCTAAACAAAGAATTTTTCGCAAATTTTTGTTTAGTTACTTCTGATATAAAGTATTGAATATATCAGTATTCAATTCTACACCTGAGAATATTCTTACACTTGAATACACTTGAGAAAAAACTTATTGTTATTTTTTGTTATATTGTTAATTAGTTACATTGCAACAATGGAATACGGAAATGAAGTATTTTCGCAAATCTCGATAAAACATCATTTAATTTTTCAATGCAATTTGAAAGCAGCGATTAAGGGGACCAAGCACTTTCTGGCCCCACTCCTTAGCGAAGAATGAAGACCAGTCACCATTGGGACCGTCAGCACTTGCTACTGAAATCGCAGCTTCATGACACCCACGTACAAAGAAAACAAACTTTTGACTTCCGCTAGTGTAAACTTTCAAGGTAGTTCAAGCAAGTTTATTAGCTAGCTAATTCAGCTGTTGTTAGTAAAGAGAAGACTGGGGTAGCAAATTGAGACTCTGAGACTAAATTTCCACTTGTGTTGAATTGAGAAAAAGGCTAGCTAGTTTATATCTACTTAACTAGCCAGAGCTATGAGGTAATCGTAAAATGCAGTAGAGTTGTACAACTGTAGCGAGCAACGTTAGAAAACGTGTAGGTAACCGAATTGACCATTCTGAAAGGCAAACAATTTGTCTACTTTGGTGAGCTCTTTTTCCTTCAACCACAGCTATGATGTCACTGAACGCTTTGAATGAGAAAGTGTAGCCTAAAAATCAATACAACATAAAAGCCTTTGGTTCAATGATAATGTTGTTTTGTTTCAAAAACACCTGTCGTTTTAAAACATTTAGGAGAAAAATGTAACGTCCAAAATGTCCTGCAGATGACCTTCTCATAACGCAGATGCTGAGACACTCGTTCATGTCCGATGTTCCTAAATCCCGGTGATTTTCAGTGTGTATTGTCCTGTTAGACACTCACAGTCCATTAGCAGTGGAGTGTGTTTGATTAGCAGAGTCAAGTAGCTTGTAATTAGCATCAGCACCCTGTGGTTAGCTCATTAAGACCACAGGGGGTGTGTTTGATGAAATCATTCAACCTATAGTGGAAGTGAACCTCACTGTTTCTCTTTTAAATGGGGGGTGTATCAATAAGCTTTGTAACACATGCTCGCTAATTTTACCTCTCCAAGCAGAAGTATGTATTAATTACATAAAAAAAATCACACTGATAAATCAGATGGTAGCTTGCGCTGTGTAGTTACAGTCTATTTATTTTAGACTACTGTATGTACAGCCATTTTTGCTTGCTGATGATAATATGCTAACTACTTGGCATGCTAATTTGCTCATGTTTACTAGCTGGTTGGCTTCGTGAAGCCTGAGGGTTTTGTGAAAATAGGAATTCAACATTCATGTATTTGAAATCTGCTATTTAGCATCCTAACTACAGAACAATTGAAAAATGAATAACGTGAAATCCAATTTCAGTGTAGCACTGAAAGACATCTTCCAAATATAGCATGCATCACTGCTATTGCTAATGTTGTGCAAACTAGTTAGAATGCTAACTTTCTAGCTTACTAATTGTCTAACAGATTAATTTAGTGAAGTTCTCAAGTGATCAAGTAGAAATGGAGGAGTTGGCTCAATAAAACACAATTTAAAAACAGCAAATCAGTATATTTTTTGAGATATTAGATATTATTTCTTTGGCCCTACTGATGATAATGTAATTGTGTACTAACTAGCTACAGTGCTAATTTTTTCTTAGATATGAAGTATGTTATTATTGCTTCTAGTATGTTTTGTAATCATCTAAAAAAGAAGAAAAAAGAAGAACTGGGTCAGACCCTCTGACCCTCTGGGCGTGTTATGATTTTTTCTGCTGTTTTCTCGATTCTTCAGGTCTGTGAGGGATGGTTTAACGAGATTTACTAATGAAAATCGAATAAACTATTATAATTGTACTTAAAACAGTGATAGCTGTTCCAACAAGAGGAAACGGGTCAGAGATGAGGAAGTCAACCAGGACATTAAATTCTGTTAAATACAGAATTTATTTAACAGGCCTTGGTGTTTTATAAGCTATTGATCAGTTAGCAGACATGGTGATGAGCTGGAGAAGGTGGTAGTGATGGCGGAATTGGAAACACACTCGTAATATTATTACTATTAAATAAATTGGCGATGTTTTCTGATTCTAATTTCTTAGCTACAATGTGGCACAGAAATACAAGAGATGAGAAAGAGAAAGCTTATGTGTATGTGTGTGAGAGTGTGATCTCCCTTCAGCTAGTGATTGATTGATTATTCTTCCCTGCCAGCAGCAAGAGAAGCGTAGGCTCCGGGACCGAAGGGCTGAAGTGGCTGAACTTCTGAGAAAGGAGAAAGGAGACGCTGCCCCTCTTCATGTCTCCTCCAGGAGCTCTTCTGTTGGCTGACGGCATCGATCTGAAGAGGCAGCAGCTCTTCTAAAGGAAAAAAAACACACAGTGATATTTATTTCTTTCTTCTCCTCTTTGGTTTGTTCTGAAGTTGTGGATTTGATGAAAGGTCGGCGATAGTTGCTTGTCTTTGACTGCCGAGTTATTCTAAAAACACACTTGAGGAATGAGAGTGATTTTTCTTCCAATGTGTGTTCTTCGAATATATATATATATATATATATATATATATATATATATATATATATATATATATATCCTACACTCGAAAGGAAAAACTCTAGACAGATAGTAACCAGAGGTCAGGATCGAACCCCAGACCCTGCAGCTGTGAGGTACTTCAGCATATTTAATGTTTATGTAATAACTATGACACTATATCATGTAACTGATTTATATGTGGAACATGCAAATATATTATCATAGCCGCAGATACATTAACACGTTATCATAACAGATGCATTTTCACACCTTTCATAGAACATGCTGGAAGACAAGCGATCAGCTGCACAATGGGAAAACCAAGCGAACCTCAGTGGATTGCTTATTTAGGTCAAACACATCATGCACATTACAGTAATGACAACATTATAATTGCTAGCTGTAAAAGCAATAAACTGAGGAAACCTAAAGAGAATCCACACATTCTGAACTAGCGGGATAGCATAATGACATTGCATCTGTAGCTTTTTATTGCTCCATATACCCAGATTTAAAGTTATAGTGTTGCATAATCACATTTACAGTGCTCCAGCATTTAGCATAACATAATTCCAGTGTTTGTGTTACAGTATTATAGTGTGACATACTGTAGCGTTACAGTGTGAAAGTATTACTGCATTCAGCATTACAGCATTACACGGTCACATGCTAGAGTTTTGTGGTATTATAGTGGTACAGGGTTACATTCCAATAGTATTAATCTTACTGTGTTACAATATAACATTGTTACAGTTTTAAAATAGTACACTGTTAGTTTTAGTGTTACTATGTTAAAGTATTGCAGCTTTACAATAATACACTGTTACAATATTACAGAATTACAGTGTTACAGTTTTACAGTGTTACAATATTAAAACATTATAATGTAAAAATATAATACTGTTACAATATTACAGTCATACAGCATTACAGTGGCGTGTCCTAATATTACACTGTTACTGTATAACTGTGTTACAGTATTACAGGGTTACAGTTTTACGGCAGGAGTGTCACTGTTACAATATTACAGTGTTACCGTATAACTGTGTTACAGTATTACAGGGTTACAGTTTTAGGGCAGGAGTGTCACTGTTACAATATTACAGTGTTACCGTACAACTGTGTTACAGTATTACAGGGTTACAGTTTTAGGGCAGGAGTGTTTGTGTTACAATATTACAGTGTTACCGTACAACTGTGTTACAGTATTACAGGGTTACAGTTTTAGGGCAGGAGTGTTAGTGTTACAATATTACAGTGTTACCGTACAACTGTGTTACAGTATTACAGGGTTACAGTTTTAGGGCAGGAGTGTTAGTGTTACAATATTACAGTGTTACCGTATAACTGTGTTACAGTATTACAGGGTTACAGTTTTAGGGCAGGAGTGTTAGTGTTACAATATTACAGTGTTACCGTACAACTGTGTTACAGTATTACAGGGTTACAGTTTTAGGGCAGGAGTGTTAGTGTTACAATATTACAGTGTTACCGTATAACTGTGTTACAGTATTACAGGGTTACAGTTTTACGGCATGAGTGTCACTGTTACAATATTACAGTGTTACCGTATAACTGTGTTACAGTATTACAGGGTTACAGTTTTACGGTAGGAGTGTTAGTGTTACAATATTACAGTGTTACTGTATAACTGTGTTACAATATTACAGGGTTACAGTTTTACGGGAAGGAGTGTTAGTGTTACAATATTACAGTGTTACCGTATAACTGTGTTACAGTATTACAGGGTTACAGTTTTACAGCATGATTGTTAGTGTATAACAGTGTTATAGTTTTGCGGTATGAGTGTTAGTTACAATATTTATATATTTAAATATTTATAATATTTTCAGCCAGCCATCTATTCACCAGTCTCTCCATCTATCCCTTCATTCATCTATCTATCTATCTATCTATCTATCTATCTATCTATCTATCTATCAGTTTATCCACCTATCTGTTTATCTATCGAATTTTTCAATGTAGTCTTTCTTAGGTACTATTTACCCACACACTGACACACACATTTGTAAGCAGGCATAAACTGACAAAAAAAGCAGTCGCCATGGTGATTTCACTGTACCACAGAGGCACAGAAGGAGAGAGCGAGTGTTGCTTCATCACCTCACTAAATTAATACATGGTCTGAGTTTTCTGTAAACATGTCCAATGGTACCAGGATGTGCCAAGGACAGAAGAGTTTAGTCCACACAGTGACTATCCTGCATGACTCAAACGTGACGAACGAGTATGAACGTGCATGTTTGCGTGTGTTTGTGTCTATGTGTGTGTTCAGTCTAATTGGTCCATGCCATCTCTGTTTGGTTAATACAAAGTCAAAGGAATGAGTCATACACACAGGGGGATATTGTCTGTTTTACAGCTTTTGAAAAATGTGTGAAGCGTAAACACCAAGATGCGCCATTCCTCAAGGTTCATGCCATGTAAAGCAAACATGTATAACCACACACACACACACACACACACACACACACACACACACACACCCAAAGCATCTGGTTCATCATCTTGTCAAAGCTTATAGACGTCTTAATCATAACGTTCCCACTGCTGGTCAAATACACCACTCGACCTCATTGCCTTTTCTATCTTTATGTGTAAAGTACAACAGACTGTCACCAAAATAGTTGTTATTCAAGCTTGTAATTTTATGCCACCACTGATTTCACTCACTTACATCCGTTTTATCACACATATTTTGTAACATGGACCACAGTGCTAAGAAAATAATGCTTTCAGGCAAAAAAAATAATATTTAAAATGTACTCATTTATCTACTTGTATATGAACATTTTTTTTATCATTCATAGGAGCATTGAAACAAGAAATGTGGTGTTCATGAAAAAAAAAGAATAGTTAGTTGGAAAAAAAATGTTTTCTTATGTTTTGTTCCTGAATTTGTGTAAATTTCTGTTTTACTAACTAATGTGAACCTCGATAGATCAGCTTCAAATTGAATAATCAGTGATGAGTTACTGCGATTTTTATAGTTACTGTAATTTTATTATGAGCTGCATTACTGGATGATTCAGCACATGCCATGTTTAGGAGCTACTCCTTCACCGTTTAGTCATCATTTTGTCATTTTCAGCTCTCTGTGAGTTTTGCCTTCTATGGAGATTTGTGGGTGTGGCTAAATGTGAATGCTGTGAATGCTGTTGGTAATTTATGGCTGATTGTTGTTTATCAACATGAGCATGTGAGTACGAAGAAAATCAGCAAAAGAATTTACAAAATAGTAACTTTTTAAATCAAACAGGATTTTTAGTTTGGTTTGGCCTACGAAAACATTTACACTCCACTAAACGAGGCCACATACTCTCTTTACCCCAATGTAGTCAATCAACCAAGACATGTTTGGTATACAAAGTTTGCTTCTTAAACTTGCATTGGAGCAACGAGACTGATGTAGTTAAACATTAAAGGAAGCACTAATAATCTCCTAGCACTCATAATCTCATCACAGTATTGCCACTTCCTCCTCATTATTAAAACTAAAGTTTTCAAGATATCGCCCGTGGTCCTGACATTTCACTAATTGATTAATTGGCTCATTAGCAAGCACACAGTGTGCACCTGTGTCCTCCTTTCATTCAACCATCTATTTCCAAAACCTCGAAAACATCAAAAGGTTACAGATCTGCCTCTAGTGCTCATCTCAAGTGTTCTTCCTCTCCTCTCCTCTCCTCTCCTCCATCCCATTGCTGTTAGAGGAAATTCTAATATGGTCTAAAATTCAGGTCTCAGTCGGAACACTTCATTCGTTTTCATTATCATTTCTCGCTCCTGCTAGCTCTTTATTTGTGGCTTACGCGCCCTCCCTATTGAGCAGGACAGGAGGAGAAAGCTATAATAAACCAACAGTGAAGAACATTGTTATACTGAGTCACTCCAGTCCAGTCAGCTGGAAAACACACACCGGCGTTTGTATACATAAAATAATAATAATGTGCAGTCGATAGGAAAACAGCTAACACTTAACACTCTGGCCACCTCCTTACCTCGATGGCAAGGTATGGAGTCTCAGAGACAAGCCCTGTAGAAGTTCTTCCATAGCTGCTAATGCTAGCAGCAAGGCAATGCTAGTCATTCATCAACGTTAAAGTACAGTGTACTATTACGCTAGTCATTGGCTTAGATTCTAATACTGTATATGGTAACGGTAATATCACTACGCTAGCAGGATGGCTATAATAATTATAACGATGTTTCCATTTTCAAAAATTGAAAATACAATGCAAAATTATAAGATTGCAAAAATACAATAAGAAAATCATTTCAGAATTGTAAGTTGGTAAAATTAGAAAGTAATAAGGTAACAGGGAGAAAAGCATAACAGGATGTAATAAATGTAGTAAATGAGGTAACAAGGCAACATTTGGAAAATATTCTTCTCACGATATGAAGTTTGTATCCCCTACGTGACACCAGTGACCAGTAGCAGTATTTAAAATAGGCATGCACTTGCCCTGAATAATAAGCATAAACATACAGGAAGCAATTTTTTTAGTTATTTGAACTCTGAATTGACTTGGAATGGGGTTCAGAGTGGCATCAGCAAGGACATGACAATTTCAACAGGTGATCAAAATACTTCAACATCAAGGAAGTTTCATTTACAGGGTTGTAGCTTAGAATCTAACAGGTACTGTGATACTGTGAATTCCAAGCCAGTCTCACCAAAAAAAAAAAAAAGAAGTAATATACTGTAGCACCTTTTACAGCGACATATCAAATAGCAACATATCAAACTTTCAATCAAATGCGCTGTATGAAACGTACTGTACCACTGCGCTATTTGAATAAGATCGGTATGTAATAAAAAATTTACCTCTTTTTTAAACATATTCAGAGTGGCCCACAATTTTATGCTTTTCAAAACATATGATTAGACTTACCGGGGTCATGAAACTTCTCCTCTTCTCTGCAAATACAAACTCGCGAGTCACGTGGTAAGGTGGTACCGTAACGCAGGTTTTGCCAATCATGGAAAGTCTCTGTACTCTCAGTATTATTAAAAAAAATCACAGAGTAAAAACTATAAGCAGTTTGAAAATACCCCGTTACCCTACTACAATATTCAATGTATAGAAGGTGCTGCAAACGTTTTTCTGTTGTTGTTGTTGTTGTTGTTGTTTCTGAGAGAGGGTTGGTTAATTCAGCTTTTATTCCAATTCTCGGAACTGCAAATGCAACTGCATCCGATCCTAATGATTTCTGGTTTCAAGTTATTTGATCCCTCAATCTTCCAAGGCATCTAACAAACTTCACTCAAGCTAACAGAGTAATGGGGTGTTTCTCATTTCTTTAATTGCATCTCCCTGTCTTTTTTTTTTCTTGTTTCTCTTGTGCATTTGTTAACTCCGACCTCCCAAGAAACAAGGACAGGAAATGAGAACAGGAGAAATCGAGAATAAACGTATTTAACAAATGAGACATCCTTGCTCACGGAAGCATCACTAGTCTGATGTGAATTCACTTATTGACCACACCTTGATTAAAAAAGACATTATTGCACATGGTGATGTTTTGCAATTAAATGGATAAGCCTGATGTAATCATTTATTTTGGGAAACACACAATAAATAAATTATTTATTTATACATCGCGGTTGATGTCAGACAGTAGTAGAAGGAGTGATGGCATGAACTTGTTATTTAATCCTTTAAAGCACAGTCTACATGACAGTTTATGACAGTTCCACTCAAAATGTTCAAAGTATGATGCTAGTAATAGGTGGGAAATGACAACTCATCACCTGACTTCTCCATTTTTACAGCAAGGCACCTTAACTGATTTAGATTCTAAGGATTGAATTTGCATCCATTGTTTATTTAATTAAGATTATCAGGTTTCGTATTTGTGGTTCTACTTTATTTATTTATTTACTTACTTTTTTTGGGTGGGGAGGTGCATTTGCGCCACACCATGCACAAAAAAAAACAAAAAATCCTCCATTCTTGTTGCCATTTCCTTAAAAATGGCAGACTTCGATGTTTTTCCAGGTCATGTGCTGCAGGATGTAGAATCGAGGAATCAAGTAGGACTCAATTAGAGCTTTGGAAAGCACCACTGCTAAGCTCCGTAAGCTGTCAGAGATTCCCCTAAGAGGAAACAACAAAGACACGTAAGACGACGATGGTGTGTTGAAAGCGATATTTAAATGTGTTGTGTGTATCAGAAGGAGGCTGGGGTTGAGTGTATCAGTTTTTCGATTCGCATTTGTGTATTTTAAATGTGTCCTGGGGTCAGTGCAGGTCAAGCGTGGGTGCAATCACGTTCCTGAGAGCCAAAGCACGACTTTTATTCCACGCCAGGAGAGCTCACTTATCCAACCCACATAGTGTATGATAATGTAGGTACACTCACAGACAAGCACACACACAGACACACACAAACACACACACAACAGTGCAACGACATCCATTTGCAGATGCTTCCTGAGCGCCAAAGCATCAAAAGAATCAAAAGAATTTAGAGCATAAGAGTTGCAGAGAGTGGAGTGTGTGTGTGTGTGTGTGTGTGTGAAAGCAAAAGCAAGAGAGATAGAAATGATCCCAGCCTAACAAATCTAAATTGCATTAAGCATCTCTTTCTATATGCATGAGTGGGAGTGTGTCAGGAGACCAAATGTGTGTGTGTGTGTGTGTGTGTGTGAGAGAGAGAGAGAGAGATATCATGTGTTTGCGGGTGAAATCATTTCAGACAGTCGGAGAAAGTAAGGCTCATCTTCGTACACTGCGCTGCGTGATCGGGGCAGATCAAACTTCATCACATCACACGACGAACTCGGCTTTTCCCCTAAGCTTAATTTAAAACGCTCAAATCCGGTCTCAAAGGCGGCGATGCCATCTCTCTCTGTCATCCTCAATCTTTCTTTGCTCTCCTTCTCAATCCACACACACACACACACACTCTCTCCCTCTCTCTCTCTCTCTCTCTCTCTCTCTCACACACACACACACAAACACACACATACACACACAGTCTCATGAGCTGCTACATTCTTACTCTCGAAGAGCATTTCCAGAGATTTTGTAAAGAAGATCTCAGTGCTTTACTGATATTACAGCAAACTTTTCTCCAAAAAAACATTATTTGCTCCTGCATTAATGCTATATTTGTGTTTTACTATTGTATACAAGCTACATTAGCCTTGTAGCCCAAGTAAAAAATGAAATAAACAAAATTGAAACAATAAACATAATAATAAGTGCTAGCTGATCGACGCTACTTCACTGTTTGCTTAACAATCACTTTAAATCGGGAAATCGTTCTGTTTAAATCTTCTTGTTCTGATAACAGCATTCCGTCAGTGCAGCACTTAGGATTTAAGTAACAAATAATACACTCATGTTGTCATGCTGATATAGGAAAATAATCAACGACACGATTACAGTTACCACCTTCTTTTAATTTTCATATAACAGCACGTCATGAAGCGTTTTATTCCGCAGTTTACCAGCGATTACAATTTTTATGAATTAAAGAATGACACGTCATACTTTTCATCCATTTTTAGTTACATTTATCTAAAAACTAGTTAGTTTGTGTTCTCAGTGACATTATAACAGCTATAAACAGTCGTTCCCTCACCAGCCTCTCTTTTTTTCTTTCAATTGAAGTTAATAAGACAAAAAGAATCGCAGCTTGTTATGTTAAGGAGACACCGCAAAACGTAAACTGTTCTGAAGATGGCAGATGCTGAAGGTGGCGCTGACGCTGGAGGATCCTTCCATAAGCGTTAAATAATCCGACATCTTCTGACAGAAAACTTCACTGTATCAGTGATTACACAGCAATTCCGTTCTTGGAGGATCTTTGTCTTTGGACATTTCTGAAATTTCCTGGAAAAAAAGTGTGAATAAGGGAAACGTATCTTCTCAAAAATCATATTGTCATGTGATGTCCATAATTCCAAGATGACACAGATTACGTATTTTAATTTCATGTTTGATTGCACTATAGCGAAGCTGAGGTGTCCAGAAAAGTGGTCATGTTATTAAAACAAATGAAAAAATGGAAATGATGAAAAAGGCAGTCAGTACCTTCCGGTGTTTCACGGTTCATTTTGGAAGGGGAACTTTTGGGAAATAAGACTAAGGAGTTAATGTGGCAAGTTTGCTCATGTCAGTTTGCCTTTCCATAGTAAAGCCTTTCAATTAACTATTACACTTAAGTTTTTATTTATTATTTTTTTTATTTTTTGCACTTTGTAGCTTTGAAAAAGAAATCAGTATCTAAGCCCGGCTTTACACTACAGCATGATTTTGCTGTTGTAATTGAATTATTTGGTCGTGACTTGACATGGACGGTCTTAGAATGCATCGGCAATCACAAAAAACAAATGCAGTTGACAGCAAAATTCTGGCAGCGTTGAAATTTTTTTTAATAGGGGTGTTGCTATGATGCTTGTCTATAACCCACCAGGAAGAGGACAGCAAACTCACTGGACAGCTGCAAATACAGTAGTGGCGATTGTGAAATGTGAACGGAACACTGTAATGGACAGTATAAATATCATTAACCCAAGTTCATGTTGCCAGAATGTTTTCTAAAAGGTCTGATTTATGGATCACACTGATTGTTGACACATAGTAAATTTCTTTAATTGCAAGTCTATCGTTAGCGGATATCATCATATAATCTGACATGGAGATCACACATCATCACACGTCATGTCTTTGAGAATTTGACCAAGATTTTACCGAGATATCATACGGTGTAATGATTAATTAATTATAAAAGACAGTTATTATTATAAAAGACTGTGTATCAGATGAGTTTTGGGTATCAGCTGATAGTCAGAGCTGATAGTCGATTCCATGTCAGAAAATGGAAAAGGAAACGAAAGTGGGACTGGGGCATCCCTATTCATCACTGTTGTTTCCTTAATTAAAACGGAAGAGCTGAAGGAAATTGAAAAATGATTGCCTTGTGTAAATACTGCAAAATCCATTTGTTTGCCTAATTTCCCTCCCGAATGTAACTAATGTAAAATCGCCAGGGGAGGCCGCACTCACTCTGATTCCTTTAATTACAGTTGTTGTTCGAGTTTTGATGATCTGACGCTAATTGGTAAGAGTGCAGTAATCATGTTTGCATGGTGAGCGGCAGGAGGACGACGCAGCGTAAAGGAGCCGTGCTGGTTTTAAATAAACTTCTAAAAAAAAAAAAGTCTACAAAAGAAAAATGGGCAAAGAAGCACACGAAAAAAAAAAAAAAGACAGCAAGATTAACACAAATGTCAATGAATATTAACAAGCTGTTTAGTGCAATCATTCATGGATTAAATTATTTGTCTGATGATGACATGTATGTGTGTGTGCGTATGTGTGTATCTCTGGTTAATATAAGATTTAATTATGTATGTACATGCACTGACAATAAGTGATACTTGCTTAGAGCTATCCTGGCATCAGTGCCACGGCATGGCACGATAAATTTCTGCCCAGTTGCCCACAATCAATGCCAAGCAGCGCACGGTCATGGCAGCCGAGGGCAGCGTGGAACGACGCCAAGCCGAGCTGCGAAAGCCGAGTGTGTTTGCCCAGTGCCTGCTGCTCTGCCAAGGTCAAATGTTCTTGGCAGCCTTTTTTGGGCTCGTGGTCTCCGGTGTAACACGGGCAGAGGAAAATCAGACACTCTGGGAGAAAACGGAATATCAGAGGTTGGTTCAAATAGCAGCTGAAAGTCAAATCAGAATTGACAAGCATTATTTACAATGTCAGAGGAAATCAGATCAGCATAAATAGCATAAATATGATTGGTTGAAATAAGACAGCACAATCAACCTTGATAGACCTTTTTTATTAGCTTGAAACAGCACTGCTGAATGCTCAATTCTGATTGGCCGAAGTGTAATTGTTGATATTAGGGGTGTAAGAATCCAACGACTCGGACTGATCCATCGATTTAAAAGGCAAAGACCCAAATGAATCTAGGCAACAATCATAAATCAATTATTATCAATCAAATATTATCAAAAAAGAGCAGACAACTGGTGTGTAAAAAGTAATTCATTAAGATGTGTCAATAATTTAATAGGCTAGCAAGTTGATTTACCCATAATTCCTCTACTATTAAAATATTCCTTCTCTACGTCATCAACATTCACAAATTAACGGTAGGCCTACTCCAGATTCTGAACAACATTTGTTACATGTTGATCGGAGGACAGTAAATCGAATCTTATCGTATCACATCGTACCGGATTCAGTGGTATCGTCAAATACCGAATCACTGCCTTATGAATCGAAATCGTATCGTAACGTGTTAAAGCATGAGGTTCACATACAGTTGATTTTGTTTGGAAATGTTTATTTAACATTTAAAGAACGAGTCTCAGTGTCAGAGCTCTAAGTTTAAGTTTTCAGACATGGGAAAGTCTTCAGGATCGGTGAGATTACGCTTTTCGATTTCTCGGTTAAAAAATTCTCCGACAAGCTGCGACTGTGACGTAAGTGGGATCGGGAACTAACTTGTATCATGGACATTCCACAACATTAAATGTAACTATAAATGTCTAAAAATTATGACATTTTGTTACTGAATTAATAAAAATGGTAAATGCTGACAAATTCCTGTGGTATGAGAGGAATAAAACACTCCAGGACATGCTGTTATAGGAAACTAATCAACTTCGGGGTGGTAGCAGTAACTCTGCTTCATCACACCACCTTCATTATTTTTCTTGAATAAGTGTTTTATTCCTTACAAATATAAGGATGTTTATAATAAAAGAAACACTCCATCAATTATCTGTTCGAATCGAACACAGTATGTTCATACAATTATTATAAAATTCAAGGGTTAGAAAACAATATGACGCTCTCAAACATTTAGAGAACATATTCGGTTAATCTTAGCACCGTTTTATTAAAAGTGCAGCTCTGAGGCCAGTTTTGCTTTCTAGCATCTTTTTGAGTCTATCTATGTCAGCCATTTTCCTAAATTAATTAACATATTGCATTTTAATTAAAATGTCCGCAAGCACTGGAAGTCAGATTTAAATTCAGGACAAACGCTAACTATCGAACACAGACTTTAGAGTTTATTAGCTTAACACAGGCATCTTGCTCTGCGCTCGACCTCTTCCACCTCAAAAAACGGCTCATCATTATTTAATCACTAGAAAAGAAAAAAAAAATTCTGGCCGTCTGCCAGCGCTTTTAGCTGGCCGGGGTGGAATATGATTGACCGGGCCGTGATTGCCTGTTGCTTTGTCTGATTATTTGCTTGAGGTATTATCTCTGTGATCGCTCTAAACCGACACGCTTAATATTATAGAGCCTTCATCTCGGAGAGCGCCTGCTCTTGAGTTGACATGAAAGGAAATAGCAAATTAGCTCCGCTGCTTAAGCTAGCGGACGTCTCCTCCTTTTGTGGGGATTCTGTTTCATGTTGTGGAGGAAAGAGTCGACGTTTCTAGCTGAGTTTTGGAAATGACAGACGACAGCCTGTTATCTGCAGCCAAACCCCCCACCAAACTCCATCATTAGTAACAAGCAGAAGAGACGAGAATCACAAACATGGTGCGTTGATTTAGAAAAGCATGGCTTCCACATGTTAGCATGAACCATACTGAGTAATTTATGTCAGTTTGATGAGAAAGAGGACATTTGCTGATTATTTAATCTTTGGATTCTATGTTCTGTGTGAGTTCACGATTCTTATTTCTAAAACTTCCTCACTCTCGATGATCAATGCTTTATGGACTGTTAATGGTCAGAAATACCTCAGCTAAGTCTTGTTTTATGGACTCATCTACCTCAGAGATGCTAATACAACACACACACACACACACACACACACACTTGTACCCAAGATGTTCATTCTACAGTGCTGCTGAATTCTGGATTCTGATTGGTCAGAAGGTGTTGATTAATTTTCTATAACAGCAGCTCTGACAGTAGTGCAGCTGCATATCCCAGGTTTATATTAATGCACTTGTTCTAATAGGTTACCGTTTCTATAGCAACGGCTCATTCACAGGGCTTTGATATGGTGATAGGGTAAATATGTTTGTAAGGAGATGTTTATTTCACTTTTACGGAAGGAGTCTCCAGTGTCAGAGGTAAAGCTGTAACTTTAAGTTTTCCGACGTCTTCACAGCAGAACGGTTTATGTCCCGGTTTCTCAGTAAGTTCAGGTTTCAGGTTTATGTGTGTCATGCGATGATGTTTTTAATAAACCTCATCTTCGGAACGGTTATCTGGAAAGGCATGCTCGGCAGATGTGTGTTGACGTGTGTGGTGTGTGGAGATGGATGAGGGTCCTCGGTGTGTGTATGACAGAGGTGAGAGAGTTATTAGAGCATAGTGGCCCTGTCAGCCACGTTAGATCACACACACACCTGAGATTGGGTGCCAGGGGCCACCTGGGGAACAGGTGCAGCTTGATGCTCATCTCTCACCTGAGCAAACACGTCTCGTGGGTGTGTGTAAGTGTATGTGTGCTCACATGGTGCTGTTTTATTCTAATTCTTCCGTCATGGTTTTACATACACATGTAATATGATGTATTAACTACGTAAACTTTTGATTATGACATGGAATTGAGAAGTAATTTGCCTTAGCCCTTGTATTGGATATTTCTTGTCAGCATGTTCTGCTAACTTTGCGAATTTGTGTGACATGAAGCGATGTGATCAGAAGCAACAGAGAGACGAAAACCAAAACGAAGGCTTTTTTAAAGCACCCTGCTAATGACCCTCTTGTTGTGAGGATGTAGGCGCTCATTACGCTGAGGGCTGCGCGTAATGGCCCGGCGTCTCTCATCAGGTCATGCTAACGTCTCGAGAGCCTCTCACTCGAAGCTCTCTTCCTCAGTCCAAGGGGAACAGCGGGCCTCTCCAGGCCTAAAGACGAGAGAAAGATTAAGGGGAAACCACATCTGTACACAATGACAGAGGTAATTGGCCCTTAGGATGTGTGTGTGTGTGTGTGTGTGTGTGTGTGAGAGAGAGAGAGAGAGAGAGAGAGGAAGACGGACAAGAGGGAATAAAAGAAATGAAGTGAAGAACATTGACTAATTGTGTGTGCGAGGATCTCATCAACCTTAAAAGCTCTTTGCTAATCCAGAATTAGCGAATCGCTACTAAGCCATTTAGCTCTAATTTAGGTTTAGGTGAATTTGTTAAGATAAAGTCTGGCTGGCGGTTGCATTGCAATGCCAGAGGTGGAGTATTGATGTGCCATGTTGGTCTGGATGGTGTTTAATGGAATGACATCAGATGACAGGGTAACAGGAGTGAAGACTGTGTTTATCAAACTGACAGATGAGTCTGGAAAGCTCACTGATTCATTCTGGATATGAGCTCGCCTTCATTTGCTCTCCTTATTCACACAGTCTGTCACTTTGTCTCTATCTGCAAGCCTGTGTTTACCTCTGAAGTCATATAACGATGAAAAAAAGGTCCAAAGATTGCTTGTGCAAACACAAACTGAGTCCGGACTGAGACAGAAAAGTCAAATGGATTATATAACAGCTGTTATGTTAATACTACCGCAAAAAAAAGATTTTTTTTTGTTCAAACCCTGATATTCAAAATCTAAAGCTAGCCAAAGTTTAAGACATGATTGAAGATCCTGACCAGAAGAGTCTTCTCAGTGTTTTTTCACCTCAGGTCCTGTTTAGATTTGGTATTAGGGTCTTCAGACAATGACAGCTGTAGGAACGGCTGCATAGAACTAAATCTATGTTCGTGACGTAACCATGGAAACCAAAGTCACTAAGCAACAACAGATTGTCTGACAGTCTTTCAACTTTTGGGTGTTTGTGTGATTAACTGGGTGCTTGTAAAACATCAGAAAGTTCACTTCCTGTAATCACTTTGTGTCTCTGGTGTCATTTATGTTTTACGAGTCTGACACATCTTCAGAAAAATAAACTAAATTATAAGTCTCTTTGATCAGATTGCTCTGAATTTATTGAAGGAATAGTGTCGTACTCTAGTGGAAATATAAGTCTAATTCAACACAGAATAAAAACATGAAATTAAGTCGCCTAAACCACACATTTTGGTGATTATGTCACACTAAAATTCATCTTCACTCATGTGCAGTACAGCTCAGTTTTTCTTCTGTAGCTATCCTGGCCACCGTTGTTACTTAACGTCCCAAGTAACATCTGGAGTGCGTGATCAGATCACGAGTGTATCGCATTTCTTCGGTAGCAAGGTGGCCAAATCTGATTTGACTTCAAAACCAGATGCAAAGCTAGCCAAAAAAATTGCGAGATGGATACAGGGTTGCCAGGTCATGGTTTTTAATGCCAAATTGGGCTCGATTTGGAATACAGTTATGCATGGAAAAATAAGTCTGCAGGTTTTTGCCTTTATTTAAAACTAGTCCATATCCACCAAGATCTTGTTTTAAAGCAAATAATCAGAATTAATTTGATTCAGTTTCCATAAATATAGGCTCTGGCAAACAAAGGGAAAGTGGAAGTGCAGAAAATGTATTTATGATGTACTGAAGTATTTCTGTTGTAAGATGGGTTGCAAAGTTTGGGAGAGGGGAAAGGGGATTATGGAGTGTATAATGTCTATTCCAGGGAATGACAAAAAAGGTATATTGCGAATATTGCAAATCAGAAATGCGTGCTCACCACAGTCAACATGGAAAGAGAGAGAAAAAAGAAGAAAAAATGCATATATGTTTTCCAATGCCTGATTTTTTTGGGATCGTTTCAATTCTTTTGGAGATATAATTGAGTTGGAAACTTGGTGAGACCTGGCAACCCCGGTTGAATATGTCAGTTTTTCTGTAACCTGTAACCTGTAAATAAGTAATCTGTATGTGTATAATTTTATACACTGTGCTGCTGCCACATGATTGGCTGATTGGATAATTGCATGAATGACCAGGCTTACAGGTGTGGTAGGTGAGTGGAGATAAAACAGGCAGGGAAACATATTCTTAAAAGTCTTTTATTCACTGATCACACATTTGTTCGCATTCAATTATGATTTCTGTGTTCACACCTGCACACACACACACACACACACACACACAAAAAAAAATAATACTACAAATCATTGTGTGAAATGGACCAAATACTACAGCATTGGGTCTGACTTCCGGTGTCCAGAAATCCGAAAAATAATTTTTTTTTTTTTTTTTTTTTTTTTTGAGGAGCATGGATTTTTTTTTCTCACTAAATTGATTTTAGATCAGAGAATTTAGATACATTTTAGCTTAGAGATAAGGTTGTCTGTGAACATTTTCCTATTTAAAATGGGATTACATGGTTTGCACACAGCAAACACAGACATGCATGGCTTTCTTAGAATGGAGTCCTGACTAATTCAAAAGTCTGTTTTTATATTCCTAAAACATAGCCGATATGATGCATGTTTTGATATTAGTAGAGACAAGTATTGTAACTTTTCTTAAATAAAGCTCTAACTCATACAACACTGTGTCAGGAAGAAAGATAGTGGACAGGAACATTTTATTTCCCCAAGGTACAAACTCATAAAGATGGTATCTAAGGTCTAATGATGTACTTTGTTAATGTTCTGCTATAATGATGTTCCTCTAAATAAAGGGGCAAAGACATACCCTTGATGATATGACACCAGTGCAAAGACTTTGCATCTTAAAACTCCAGAGGCGTACTTTTTTTTTTTGGACAGCACATGGTGAGGACTGATGCCACTGTTAGCCATAGTTCTTGCCCCTATTAGACCACAGTTCCCACCCCAAAAGTCCAATGCTACCAAATTAGACCACATTTCCCGCCCCTAAAAGGCAATGTTACCAATTAGACCACATTTCCTGCCCCTAAAAGGCAACGTTACCAATTAGACCACATTTCCCGCCCCCTAAAAGGCAACGTTACCAATTAGACCACATTTCCCGCCCCCTAAAAGGCAACGTTACCAATTAGACCACATTTCCCGCCCCCTAAAAGGCAACGTTACCAATTAGACCACATTTCCCACCCCCTAAAAGGCAACGTTACCAATTAGACCACATTTCCCGCCCCTAAAAGGCAACGTTACCAATTAGATCACATTTCCCGCCCCTAAAAGGCAACGTTACCAATTAGACCACATTTCCCACCCCTAAAAGGCAACGTTACCAATTAGATCACATTTCCCTCCCCCTAAAATGCAATGTTACCAATTAGACCACATTTCCCGCCCCTAAAATGCAACGTTACCAATTAGACCACATTTCCCGCCCCTAAAAGGCAACGTTACCAATTAGACCACATTTCCCGCCCCCTAAAAGGCAACGTTACCAATTAGATCACATTTCCCTCCCCCTAAAATGCAATGTTGCCAATTAGACCACATTTCCCGCCCCTAAAATGCAACGTTACCAATTAGACCACATTTCCCGCCCCTAAAAGGCAATGTTACCAATTAGACCACATTTCCCGCCCCCTAAAAGGCAATGTTACCAATTAGACCACATTTCCCGCCCCCTAAAAGGCAACGTTACCAATTAGACCACATTTCCCGCCCCCTAAAATGCAACGTTACCAATTAGAACACATTTCCCGCCCCTAAAAGGCAACGTTACCAATTAGATCACATTTCCCTCCCCCTAAAAGGCAACGTTACCAATTAGACCACATTTCCCGCCCCTAAAATGCAATGTTACCAATTAGACCACATTTCCCGCCCCCTAAAAGGCAATGTTACCAATTAGATCACATTTCCCTCCCCCTAAAAGGCAACGTTACCAATTAGACCACATTTCCCTCCCCTAAAATGCAATGTTACCAATTAGACCACATTTCCCGCCCCTAAAAGGCAATGTTACCAAATTAGACCACATTTCCCGCCCCCTAAAATGCAATGTTACCAAATTAGACCACATTTCCTGCCCCTAAAATGCAATGTTACCAATTAGACCACATTTCCCGCCCCTAAAATGCAATGTTACCAAATTAGACCACATTTCCCGCCCCTAAAATGCAATGTTACCAATTAGACCACATTTCCCGCCCCCTAAAAGGCAACGTTACCAATTAGACTACATTTCCCGCCCCCTAAAAAGCAACGCTACCAATTAGATCACATTTCCCGCCCCCTAAAAGGCAATGTTACCAAATAGACCACATTTCCCACCCCTAAAAGGCAATGTTACCAATTAGATCACATTTCCCTCCCCCTAAAAGGCAATGTTACCAATTAGACCACATTTCCCTCCCCCTAAAATGCAATGTTACCAAATTAGACCACATTTCCTCCCCCTAAAATGCAATGTTACCAATTAGACCACATTTCCCGCCCCTAAAATGCAATGTTACCAAATTAGACCACATTTCCCGCCCCTAAAATGCAATGTTACCAATTAGACCACATTTCCCACCCCCTAAAAGGCAACGTTACCAATTAGACTACATTTCCCGCCCCCTAAAAGGCAATGTTACCAAATAGACCACATTTCCCACCCCTAAAAGGCAACGTTACCAATTAGACCACATTTCCCGCCCCTAAAAGGCAATGTTACCAATTAGACCACATTTCCCACCCCTAAAAGGCA